>NC_043966.1:7299472-7491972 GCF_902148855.1 Sphaeramia orbicularis
CCGTGCTGATTTCCATGCTCTACGTTGCCAACCGTTTTCCATATTTATTGATTTCGTTCCATCTCGGCAGACTCTTTTTTTTTTTTTTTTTTTTTTTTGAAGGATAAATGTCCCATTGGGTAATTCTTCAGAGTTATTACATCATGATGGTTTTTACTTTGCTTTTTGCTCCGTTTTCCTGTAACTGGTGGCATGTACCTCTACTGCACATTTGTTTTTGGGACGTTCTTCAAACTCCGGCAAAAGTTCTTTTGATTTTTTTCTTTTATTGAGTCGAGATGGTGATAAAAACTGTTTTCAGTGAAGAGTTATGTTAGTTCCATGTGTCTTGTGATCTTTTTTACTTTGCTTTTTGATTAGAGTGACTAATGTTGGCGCAAGAACCATCCTATTCTCTTCATGAGGTAATCTGATTATTTGTGCAAAATAGGAAAATGCTAAGTGAAGTGAAGACATTATGGAGAAGTGTAGTAAATCAAAGATAGTAATGAAGGATAAAATGCTTTTGACTTTTTGACTTGGCTTCAACTTCTCATGTTATGTACGTTTTAATGCTGCAATTGCTACAAATCAAAGCTCCCTGGCTTGGATTGAGAGTCTGCTTTCAACCAGCTCTATATCTAAAGTGTCATGAGATAACTTTTGTTATGATTTGGTACGATACAAATAAAATTTGATTGGATTTGATTTGCCTGTGGGATAATATAGATATCAAGTGAGCTGAACAAATCAATCAATCCCAAATTAGCTTGTTTTTCTTTAAATTAAGACATTTTGCAGCAAGGTTTAAGAAGTCTCATCCACGTGGATCTTTCTCCTCTAGATCTCAAACTACAATTCCAGCTGAGGGCAATAATGCTCATCTGTCTTTCTTAGAAACAGCTGTAACTTTAAGAACTGGAATCTCATCCATTTTAATGTTTCCCATCTCAAACTCCCTAAAATATATCTGCAGAGAGAGAAAAAGATGAAGGCGGGCAGAGAGGGAGGGAAAGAGCAAGTCTTGGCCAAAGTCACAGCTGAAACACTGACCTGGATAAATCAGGGAAACATAAACACATACTTTCTGGAGTGAAGGCAGTGGGAGGGGGCGCTGCTACCCCAAATATTCCACCCTGGGGACCCCTGGCCAAAGGCAGGGGACCCCCTTATCCCACCTCCCCATCACAGCCCGCTCTAATTATTTATTTTCCTTGGGTGTAAATGTCTTCGGGGGATTGCTGCGTAAAAGCCGACAGGTCCTGGGAGGTCAGCGCGGCCTCGTGGGATTGCAGAGGTATGGGGTGTGTTGTTCACACTCACGCAAGATGCAATCACAGCAGCTAATGCACACACGCAGACAAATCGTGTAAACACTGGGGTGAAAAAGTACAAATCCGAGCACTCATGCAAATCATGTGTCCAGATCCAATCACCCCACCACCACCACCACCACCACCACCTACACCACCATCTCCAAACACACACACACACAGATGCATACCCCCCACTTCCCTCTGCAGCCTACTGATTGTGTTTGTTGTCTCAGGGTTAGGTCTGTTGTTGATCCCCTGCGGCTCTTTTGGCTGCTCCATTATCATGCATAATCACTTCCATACCTTAACAGCATAGGTGTGCGTTTGTGATTACAAGTGTGTGGCTGCGGGGGTGTATGCGTGTCGAGATCAGGCTAAAGGTGGCAGAAGTGTCCGTCAGGGGTCTGTCACCGCCTCAGGACTGAATATCATTGAAAACTAACTGTCACCAGCTTGCAACACCTCAGAAACTTCCTTTTTTCTACAGTTCCTAAGGATCTGCTGCCACTTTGGATGACTTTATACACCGTAAAAGAAAAAGACTCACTGCTCAGCAAGCAGTGAAGAATATAAAAAATTTAAGGAGCCCAGGCTTCATCTCAACTTCCATTTCACTCTGCTTAAAAACTTAAATGCCCTCCCTCAAACCTGCCTCAGGACTGTCTGCTAAAGGGCTTGGATTTATTGAATTTATTCACTTTGGATCAGTTTCTTATGCAACATTCACACAGTTGCTTACATCTCTCCAGTTTTGTGCAATAGTAACTCTATTTAGGAGAAGCTACAACTGCTAAAAAAGTAAAACCATCCTTACTAGAGGGAATTGAGTCAAAGTCTGAGCAGCAGCAGCCTCTAAATTAACTTTATCTGTCTTTACATGTGCCCTGCAGGAATGATCTGCACAGTTTTGATAGTCAAGTCTTTATATTGTAGTAGAGAGGTGAAGGTTCACATTCATCTTTAGGGACTTTGACATACAATAAATCATGCTCTGCAAAAAAAAAAAAAAATATTACCCTATAATGACTATAAACTGCAGATGAGAGCAAAAACTCCTCAGAAGTCTGAAGTTTATTTATGGATTCATATAGGAAACAGTAAAACACAAGGATTTCATTAAGATCTTTTGAAGTTTTAAAGTTTAGAAAGTAGTGGAAGTGTCCAATAATGCGTCCTAAGCACTTTATTTCTAAATGTGCTGCCAAGAAAAAGTGCTGAACGTGGCTGTAAGTTTTACAGACTGTTTAAAACTCCCTCTGACATCCATCAGAGAAGTTTGAGTGTTGAGAAGCAATAAGACGCATCGCCTCCATATGGTGATGTTCTAAATGAATGATGATTAAAAATGCAGCCAAGAAACTCAAAAAACAACTTACAGGCGCTCGGCATTCCTCGGTACTCCTTTAGGCACCGTCTTCAATCCCAGACCCTGGCAGTCCACATGCGACCCAGAGCAGCTGCACTTGTGTGGGCATCCATCCACCGCTGCAGCGCACAGCAGCAGCGCCAAAACCGGAGCCCAAAGCCAGCAGAGCGCGTTACCCCGTCCGGTCGGAAGCATGATATCCACTGAAAGTACTCCAAACCCGAAGAAAGGCTGACTGAAAACCCACAGGGGGAACAAGACTTAAGAAGTAAGGATCCCGAAAAGGTCAAAAACTGTGCGTCTGAGAAATGTAAAAAAAGAAAAAGAAAAAAAAAAGAACTGATGTGAATGAAATCAAGTTCGCTGTAGAAGTTTCACCAAAGTTTCTCTGAAGTCGGAATCTCCTTAAAGTGCCCCTTTGCCATTGAAGAAAAAAAGAAATATGAAGAAAATGTGGATTTTGGAAAGTTTTAGTGAAAAGATGCGACCGTGCGTCAGTCAGAGGGATGCGTAAAAGTCTCCCCAAATGCCCCCCATTCACAAACTCCCTGAAAAGAAGTTATCAGCCTGACTCCTAAACTTTTTTTCCAAGGTGAAAATGTTCAGCTGGGGTGTAACCTCCTTCCAAGGAACATCCCTCCACTGCCAGGGAATAAAAATAAAAAAAAAGTGAGAGTTGCGGAGGAGTTGTAATCAGAAGAAAGTTGAGAGAGCGGAGGCGCAACGCAGACTGGTACGCCTGGAAGTTGTGAGAGTGAGAGCGAACAGAAGTGGAGTCAGGTCTCCCCAAAAATCCACTCTCTCACTCTCTCTCTCTCTCTGCCTATCTCTCTCTCTCTCCCTCTGTTGATGTCACCAGAAAACAGTCAGAGCTCCACAAACTTTCACTCGTCCCTTATCACCCCTGAACAAACGGAGCCACTTTCCCACACAGAATACAACTCCAAACACTGTCGGCGCATATTTTACACAATTTCCCAGCAACTTTACTCTTTCCTCAAGGGTCATACATCATCCTAACGACCCATCCTGTGATCCTGGTTTTGATCCGTGTCTTATTTTAGACACTTTCTCCAAACAGCTGAATGCGTAATTGCCCATGAAAAGCAGACGCGCAAGAAAATCAAAGTGAATTTATCAGAACCACATTAAACTTCAAATTAACCTTTAATTTTATTATGTTTTGTGCTGGATTACATTAAGTCAAACTTTTTTTATTAATGCGTTTGTGATGACCAAGCAGAGATGTTCAATTATGAGCATGCAACCTTCACAGTATTTGAAATGTCAAACAGATTATAAATAAGTACAAGTCATTGTGGTAACAAGTCCTGCCACTCCTGCATCTATTCTTAGTCCCTACTCTGAACGTTTACTCTCTAAAAGCAGAGTTAGAGCCAGTACCCTCTGAGTGCAGATCCATTCAAAGACTGGATGCCCAATGCATGATCCAGTTCCGCTGCTGCCCTCTATTGGTGCAAAGGAAAACTGTCCTTACACACATCAACGCGCAGCTGCAAGTAGGAAAAAATGAATCTCATTTCATCAAATCAAGGTCCTTGAAATTAATTCAATTCATTTAGGGATTTTTACGCCAAATGTCAGAAATGTGTAGAGCCCTCTTCTCTACACTGTCTAAATCTGTAATGAACAGAGGGAGGTTCATAAATATTTTAGTGGCTGGGACTTTAAGTGGGTAATTCATTGTATCATTCGGGGACTTTTATTCCCATTCAGGGTTAATTAAGACATCAGTTTTCTTGTCGTTCAGATACCTACCAGGGGGAAATCTGTGACCGATTCAATGTTTGATTCATTTTGAAGCACCAGTAAATACAACTGCAAACAAAACAAGTTGGGACAGGATGGGGAAAATAACATAATGTGCTGCGAAATTTTAATCCCCCTCAGCCTAATATAGTGTAAGATTCTGTTGAAAGTTCCAGCCCTATAATTTAGACTAGATTGTCTTTGTGTAAAGCATATTACATACAGGGTGGGGAAGCAAAATTTACAATATTTTGAGGCAGGGATTGAAAGACAGTGTATGACCAATTAGTTTATTGAAAGTCATGAGAATTTATTTGCCACAAAAAAATTGACATAATAGAAAATGTTTTTATTCTATGTGTCCTCCTTCTTTCTCAATAACTGCCTTCACACGCTTCCTGAAACTTGCGCAAGTGTTCCTCAAATATTCGGGTGACAACTTCTCCCATTCTTCTTTAATAGTATCTTTAAGAAAGTCGACATTGCTGTGTGATGTTCTATTGGTAGCATGTTCTAAAACGCCCCAAACAGCAGAATCCAGAGGGTTTAGATCTGGGCTAGAAGGCGACCATAAACATGATTCCCAAAAATTGCTAAAGTTGGATTTGTTGCTGTTGTCAACAAGTGTTTTGGTGTTCTTGTGTAAGATTTTAACTTCAAATCATATTTTACTGCATTTCTAACGGTCTTGTTGTCTACCTCAAGTTCAATTGCCATTTTTCTCATGGATTTGGTTGGATCCTTTAGAATTTTGGATTTGAGAGCTTTAATAAAAGCTTTGGTACGTTTTTTGTTGCTTCCTCCACTTCCAGGCTTTCTTGTAATAGTTTTGCTCATAGTCATTCTCTTCTTTCCATTATAAACAGTCTTTATGGACACTCCAACTATTTTTGAAATCTCCTTTGGTGTGACGAGTGCATTCAGCGAATCACACACTCTTTGACGTTTGCTTTCCTGATTACTCATATGGGCAAAAGTTTCTGAAAAGGTATGGATAATAGTGTTAGGTATGATTATGACATCAATATATGTTTGGTTTCAAAACAATTGACGTAGTGCCTGCTGAGAAAAAACAACTAAAATGTTCATTGTAAATTTTGCTTCCCCACCCTGTATATATTTATTCATTCATTCATTTTCTGAACCCGCTTCATCCTCACTAGGGTCACGGGGGTCGCTTGGAGCCTATCCCAGCTATATAGGGGCAAAGGCGGGGTACACCCTGGACAAGTGGCCAGCTCATCGCAGGGCTGAACATATAGGGCATATACATATTTATATTCGAAAGAACTCAGATATTAAACATGGAGAATCAGCGTTCAGTTTCTATGGTCCGTATATCTGGAACAAACTACCAGAAAATATCAGGTCTGCTGAGAGTCTGAGTTCTTTTAAGTCAAGGTTAACCCTTTCATGCATAGTGGTCACTACAGTGGACAGCTGTTCAAAGGTGTTGTTCTCTCTTATGTTTATGGATTTTGTTGGTTTAGTTCCATATCAGCCAATACAGTGGATATGCTTATGCATCATCCCATACACTGTAATTCATACCATTACTGTAAATTTGCTGTTCTAGATAAACCTGATCTGCACTAACAAATTTAAATGTAAAACAAAATGCTATTTGTTATTGGACTGCAATTGACTGTTTGTTTGTTTGTTTTTTTTAACAAAAAGTTGTTTGTTTTGTTTTTTTTGTTTTTTGTTTTATTTTGTTTTTTTGCACATTATCTCCATGCAGGTATGTTAAAATGTGAGAAAACATCAGATTAGCAGCATTAAACATGTTTTTATTTCATAGTTTTCACACAGTATATCAGTAAATACATGTTTCTCTGCTTCTTTAGCTGGGTGGACATTTTTGTAACTCCATGAAAAATAGGTTTATAAATTTTTTTCTTTTCTTTTTTTTTTTTTTCATGCCTTAAAAGGAATAAAAACACTCAGAAAAAAAAATATCTCGACTAAGGTTTGCATAATTCATGCATGAAAGGGTTTACCCTTTCATGCACAGTGGTCACTACAGTGGACAGCTATTTTACAGCTGTTCTATTCATGGATTTTGTTATTTTAATTCCATATTTGCCAACACAGTGGACACTCATGCATCATCCCAAACATCACAGTTCATATAATTACTGTAACTTCATAAACCCGATCTGCACTAACATGTTTGAGTGTAAATCAGTTGCTTGTTGTTATTAGACTGTAATTAACAGGGTTGTTTTTTTGTTTTTGTTTTTTTTTAGACAAAATGATGACAAAAGTAGCACTGGGTTTTTATGGGTTAAACAAAAAGCTTTCTTTTTTGCATATTATCTCCATGGAGTGAGAAATGACCAGTATTAAAGTATGTTAAAATGTGAGAAAACATCAGATTAGCTGCATTAAATGTTTTTATTTCATAGTTTTCCCACAGTATATCAGTAAAGATGTTTCTTCTCTTCAAAAATTAAATGCATGGTGTCCAGCTGAATGGACATTTTTGCATCTCAATGAAAAATAGGTTTTAAAAAAATGTCAATCGCATTGTTTTTTTAATGCCTAGAGGAATAAAAACACTCAGGAAAAAAAAAAAAAACTTCATTAAGGCTCTCATAATTCCTGCATGAAAGGGTTAAGATATTACACATAAGCAACTCTTTTTTTCCTTTTATTAATTATTTGCTTTCCATAGGCTCAAACTTTGTCTCTTTTCCTTTTAATAAAATATGTATTTGAAGCCAAACCCACTGAAAATCTCCAGAGTCTCCTTTACTCCTCGAGGGATAAAAGTAAAGGGAGCTGCTGTGAAACCTATTTTCCCTTTCTGTCAGATCGACGGCGGCAGGGCGGTCACAGTGCACCTCAGTTCTTTTCCCCAGCTGTATCCATCGGTGGCCGCCTGGGAGATCCCCAGGTGCCCTGTTGCATGCTGGGAGATTATATCTCTCCAGAGGTTCCTGGGTCTGCTCTGAGGTCTGAGCCTTCAGAAAGCAGCCTGTCACAGAGGGTAAAGTGTGGCCTCTGTGACAATCATCTGGGTTTACACTTATTATTACAGTCACAAAGAGCTCACAACAACAGTCATGAAGAATTAAAATGTAAAACGAGAGACTTGTGGAGAGTCTTGCGAACCTATCGATAACACTGGTCAACAACAAATTTATTGTTTAAGTTTTTTGAGCTGATTTAGGATAATTTTGGTGTGCTGAATCCAAAAATCACATTAATCAGTAGTCACAACAAGAAGTAGCAGGCACACCTGGATTAATCAGTGTGTCCAATAATCAAAGACAGGAAATAAAGGACCCACCTGAAGTTCAGAAAGTAGTGGGGCTGTGCATAGAGCCCACTGGGACAACGGAGTTCTATAAATCTGCATAAAAACAAAAAAATAGAGGGTCTGTCAGAATCTATTTTATTGTGTTGATACACCTCCTTGTGCTGCATACTATAAAGAGAATAAACTATTGGGAATAATTTAATACATCTTCATGGAACAAATATAGACAGGTAGGGTGTAAATGAAGTCAGTTTGAGCCACAGTTTATCTCACCTTAGGACCATTTCTTCCATCACTTCACACAGTCTTTCCCTTAATCTATTTAATGTCTTTGCTTTCTAAATAAAGACATAAAACGACCTAAAAAAAAAAAAAAAAAAAGAAAAAGGTAGGTGAAAGGTAAAAGGAAGCATACTTTCAGTACGGTTATAGATAGCACCAGTGCAGTGTTTGGCCTGGAGCACATTGATCTACTTTCTCATCTCTCAACAGGTAATTAAACCAAACGTTTGGCATCCTCCGAACACCGTGCATTCCAATAACTTTCACGCTTCAACTCATTTATCACTTTCTTCGATGGAGTCTGTTTCACGAAGCTGTCATCCAAGCCATCATTCAACTACTTACTGTCAAACTACAACTCCAGCCGCTATACGTCATCCCTGTTGGTTTATACACATTAAAAGAAAAAAAAGACAGAATTTCCCTCAGTGGGGTAATTTAGCCAACTCAAACCAAAGTGTAATCTAAAACCCAACAAGACTGTTTCCGTGTCTTTTTTATTTTTAGACAAATTTGCTCAAATTGACACAATTAAATGGTGACTAACAATTCCATGGCATTAAGAAAAATTAGAGGAAAAAAGTGATGTGCTGGAAAAGTCCCATCTGTGGAAGCCAAAAGGAGGGTTAGAGCAAACAAATAATGAAAAAAAAAAATTGCGTCACCACAAAAACAACACATTGAAGTACTCAAAATGATCATGCTTTTTCTTCGCATGAACCGCTGCTTATGTGCGTATAAAACCACTCTGTGACGGTTTTGTTTGGAATCACTGGGGGAAGTTGCATGTCATTAAGTTCTGAGGTTGAGGGGTTGAAACTTTGCTCTCGACCTTTGATTCATGGATCTTTTTTTGGGGATTTTCTGTTGAATGAACAGAGTTGGCTGCTACTGAACATCTCACACCGAGGAACTGCCGACACTCTTTTTCTTTCTTTTCTCACTCTTTTTCTTGTTTCCAACCTTTCATCTCCATCTCTTTACTTTTACTCTCTTAAACTGACCTTTTTTCTTCTCCTGCCATTCTCATCATTAACCCTTTTTCCCCCGACGTGTCTGTGGTGAGTGTTCAAATGTACAATTTATTTTAAATATTCATAAAAATTTAACCGTTTGCTCAATAGGAAAAATTTCAAAACGTGCTAATAGAATAGACCTTGTTCTTTCCAGAGACATCTAATGCTACGTTTCCGTCAAGTGGAACCGGCTCGACTCGACTCGGGTACCAGGTACTATTCCTGGAGACCATTTCCATTACAGGATACTACCAACTTTAAAGTACCTGTGTTACAAGATACAAATACATAGAGCTACAAGTGCATAGAAAGATTTTAGATATGTTTAAAAATTTGTTATGATAAAGATATTCATATTGATGTAAAAATGACTTATGACTAAGGTGCCTTATAAGTGAAAATGTTTCAGTTCATAATATATTTTTGATAAGGTTATTATTGATTTATTTGATCCACTTTGATAACTTTTGATCTGTGAGACCGAGAGTGATGGCGTTAGTCTCCGCCCACTAACTCAGGTGAGATCATGCATTTTCCTCATTCAAGTAAAATCCCTTGAAGAGGAAACGCTGTTGAATTACTTTGTGATTATTTCTCCCCTGTTTCAGGTAAATACTGTGCATTTTTGCCACTACCAGTTATCAATAGCCTGTACCAAGTGTAACGTTTAAGTCTGTGTTGTAGATCACTTTGTATGTAACTTTATGAGTATGTTTTGTGAACTACTTTGTGTTCGAGTGAAAACGTTAGAAACGTTACTGTCATGGTAGCAACCCATGCCCTGTGAGTGGGTTGAACCCATATCCTTTGTTCTCAGGCTCGGGGCCTGGTGCTGAGTTGGAGTGACAGGGGTAGCATGGGTTTGGGCCTGCTAGCTTAGCTGGTCTAGTTTTGTTTGTTTCTATTAATCATATTTTCATTTCATATTTATCATTTTTGCATCCTTAGAAATAGTTACATAATGGGCCCACAGATCAAAACACATTTTGCATAGCTTAGTCTGTTTCTTTTGTTCCTTTTGTTACCTGTTTGATGCTCACTCCATGCTCTCTCCATCTCATCACCAGATTCCAGGCCTGACAGACAGACAGGAAGGGGGAGGTTCCCAAACATTTTATAGTAGAGGGCATCAGGAACGTACCAAGGGTGGCAGCCATCAGAGGGGAGTTTTGTGAGTTGGCCAGTAGTTAACCTATAAAATGCTCTAAACTAGGTTTAAACTGGTAAAGACTTTTTGGGGAAATATTAAATAAAAACAGTGAAATGAGGTTTAAGTAAAGATATCAGGATTATTCCAGTAAATGTTAACTTAAAGGTAAATTGAACATTTGTGATTGGTTTGCCCATGTGGGAGGGGCAACGGGTATAAAAAGCCTGGAGTAGAAGCTCTTAGAGGCAGAAGTGTGGCTCTGCTGGAGTGAAGCAGGTCACTGAAGCTAGTTGCCCTTAGCCATGGGCTGAGCTTTATTTTCTGTTGTTGGAGACTGATTTTCCTTATGTTTTGTCAAGCTGTTTTTCATCAGTTAGTTTTTTGTTGTTTTTTTTTTGTTTAGTTTTTTTCCACTAGCACAGCTCAATCGGCGATGTTACCTGGGCAAACACTGTAAGTAAATCATACTGCGGTGAAGATTATTCCAGCCTCCTAGTGTGTTTCCTCCTCCACATGGTCAATCATCACAGTTACGTTCGGCTACGCAGCTTACTTCATGCGGGTATGGCTATTTTGTGAGTGCTTATGTGTCTAAATTAGTTTCTGCAGCGTTCCGGTCTAACACCGTTGCTGAATTGTTATAGCGAGTGTAAATGATAAGTAAATGTTGTGTTCATGTGTCCTATTTAAGTCGGTAACCAAGCTTTTATGCTTGCCCTAGCATAGCCATTTCAGAACTGACTTCATGTATGCTAATTCAGTGTGTTGACTGAATGTTTCATATGAGGTAAAAACGAGTTTTGAGGTAAATGTGATGATTGAAATATATTCCAATCAGTTCATTCAAACTCTTACACTTGTCCTAGAATAGCCATTTTACAACTAACTTCATGTATGTTAATGGAGTGCGTTAACTGAATGTTCAATATTCTGTGAAAATGAGTTTGAGGTTAATGTGATGTTTGAAGTGAAACATGGACTGAGTGTGCACTTGGATTCAAGTAAAATCCCTTGAAGAGGAAACGCTGTTCAATCACTTTGTGATTATTTCTCCCGTTTAAGGGTTATAACACCTGGACATTATAGCGACATGGTGCGTAACTTCCGCGACATCTCCTCAGAGAGTTGCTGATAAACCTGTTCGTTGTGTGTTCCCCCGTCAACCCCATGCTGAATTTTTTTCGTCAGTCACCAAGGACAGAAATGTCTGAACCTCCTCAAGTGATCAGTGTAGTTTTGCAGGTTATCATCATGTGGATTAACCGACCGCTATATTTACTGTAAACTTCCCCACCTGTTCTTTTTTTTTTTAAAGGCCGGTCACACCTTGATGATGCAATAATGCAATGATGCACTCACTGACCAATCAGTGGTCTGCAGTGTTTGGTATCTCTTCCACTGTTTTGGAACCTCGGCGGAGTAGATGCCAAAAAACTTGTACCAAGTACCAGATTCCAGGTTCTTTAACGTAATGGAAATGCAGAAAGGCAGAGTCGACTCGAGTTGAGTGGAGCCGGTACCATGTAGTGGAAATGTGGTATAACTGTGCTCAGTGCACCACTACCCCACACCCCCCAACGCCTGTGGAATGGGGGGCAAAACACACACTGACTTGCTATGAAAATAGAATCTTTGGGCTTTTTTTTTTTTTTTTTTTCTCCTAACACCATTTTCCTTGTCATTGTTTTTGTTTTTACTGTTTGCAGTATTTTGGCACACTTCCTTTTTTTTTTTTTTTTTTTTTTTTTTTTTTTTTTTTTTTTTTTTAACCGAGTTTTGACCGTGTAACTGTTTTTGGAGTTCAACTAGGTGCCAAAAAGCAACAGATTTAGGAAAAAAAAGAGCCAAAAGCAAAATTCAAATACTTGTCGTTCAGTGTGTTCCAGTTCAAAGCTCATATTCAACATCCTAAATCTCTTACTGAGGTACATTCTGAGTGCCTTATTCAGTAAAAACCTGTCAAACTTCAATTCCTCTCTGTCTTTTTCTGTTATTTCACCCTGTTTTGACCCTAAAACACACAGTAAAACAAAATCACTGAAGAAAAGGAACACAAGCACATACTCACTGTAGCTTTTATGACAAACTCACAGCATCACTGAAATAATGTCTCAGGGGTTAAAGGGTTAATACATCCGCTTTATACTTCCCTTTTCCATCCCAGAATACCTCATTTCTTTCTCGCTGTCATTCTCTCTCATTTGTCTGGTTTCTTTTGCGAGCTGAGAGACAGTGTGCGACTAATTAGCATCTTTCTGTGGTTTCGGTGACCAGAGTTTAACAGCTTCACCCTCACAATGGAAAGAAGGCACATGTTAATAACACGCTGTCACGCAAAATGTCCTGTTGATAAAGTGTCTTTTACACAAGTGGGAGATAAAGACATTTACCAGGCAAGTGTAGGATGTAATGCATCTTTTGGGTAAAGTGGTAAAAGGCTTGAACAGGTTGGATTCTATTGCTAAAGACCAAAGTTTTATGCACTTTCACAAATCGCCACAGACTTTTATGACTATAATAAACATGATTAGCTTGTTTCCGCAACATTTATAGTGTGTTAGACACTTAAACCAAACAATAACATAAATATGAACCATCAGATCCATTTATTTTGCAGATATGGCTTTGAAACACATACATCTGTTCGAGAGACCGCCTGTATGGTTCATTCTGTAACCAGGGAAACCTAAAATCAGAAATGTTGACAGACTGATTGTAAAAAAAACACTGTGTACCTCATCTACTGCAATCCCTCTGTCCACACCATCAATGAATAAATGGTTAACCCCTAAAGACCTAGAAATATTGTTGTGGTGACTTCCAAATGGATGTTTATCTATATTAAATCTTTTCTAAGTGACCATTTATCACCATTTATTATGATTTTATCTTCTGTATTTGGCACTTTACGGTGAAAATCTGTTTTCCTACATTTAATTCACTGATCGTGTATTTGTAAAAGCTCAGAGTAAATTCAAAAGTTCTTATATCATAACAGATAATCTGAAGAAAAAGTGACTAATCAGCAAAACAAATCCTTAACTGAGCATCTATATCCACTTACATTTGTGAAACTATATGGGTTTTATCGGTGAATCAATGTTGTAGAAGATGACGGCGTTTCCATGTTCACTACGGAGCCTCTGAATGTCCAAATGCGTCCCATCTGATGACCGTGAAAAGATGACAAACTGTTTTTTCCCTGAATGATTAAAATGTATGGATAGGCTTAGTGTTCAGAGCTTATTGAACAGTTTATATCAGCAGGTGTTTTTGGTTGCAGGTGGTTTTTCAGGTCTTTGAGGGTAACCCCCCCCCCCCCCCCCCCCCATCCAGGTGGCATCCCCACTAATATTTGCAAATAAACGCACATGTATCAAATAGGCAAACAGAACACCAAAAGGAAAAAAAAGAAATATACACAACTACAAAACGCAGACAGATCAAAAATAAATAAAAAAAAGACTCAAACCAATCCGTATCACATTGAAATTTTTCATATTGTGACAACCCTACTGGTATCTAATCAACCACTCAATTATAATATCATTTAAAGTCTAATCTAATGACTGTCTAGACTGCACTGTTGTTTGTCAAATTAATTGCAAACTGTTCAGACTTAAAAATGAAAACTACTCAACAACATTTTTCAGACTGATCTCATGAAATCCTGTTGAATGTCACACCAGTTCTTACGGTATTTGGCGTGCTATACATAAGCATTTTCTTTTTTTTCCATTTTGTTTTTATTGGAAAAGGTGACAAGACATCTTCAGCATTACCATTCACACATACTCCATCTATTATAGTCCCCTTTGCATTTCATATTTTATACATAAAAAAGTGTAAAACAAAACAAAAAAACACACAAAAAAAACATATGAATGGGTGCTCACAGTTTCAGTATTTCTCACATTAAAAAAAAACAAACAATCATAGCATTACGATACTTCTGGGTTCTTCAAACATCACACATGTTCACGCAGAAAAAACACAAAACAAAGAAAAAACACAGGAAGATTACAAAAAGGGACACCTTTAGAGGAATGACACAAATTCTTGATGGCTAGAGGATACAAACTTGATCCATTTGTCACAAATACGATAAAATGTGTCCCTCTGAAATCAAAAACAAAAACCAAACAAAGCAAAAACAAAAAGCTAGACGCACCCACAAAAAAGACATACACATACGCATTTTCATCCTTTCGTGCTAAATTGCTGGTATTTTACATGGCGTGAACATGCCAATTAAAAGTGGTGTGTTGTCTGTACGCAATTTATGATATCACACTGAAATTTTTGATATTGTGACAACCCTACTGGTATCTAATCAACCACTCAATTGTAATATCATTTAAAGTCTAATCTAATGACTGTCTAGACTGCACTGTTGTTTGTCAAATTAATTGCAAACTGTTCAGACTTAAAAACGATAACTAGTCAACATTTTTTAGAATGATCTCATGAAATCCCGTTGAATATCACACCAGTTCTTATGGCATTTGGCGCGCTATACATACGCATTTTCATCCTTTCGTGTGTTATTCAACGCCATTTAATCGTGTCAGTGTACACTAAGAGCTCCGGTTTACATATCCGTAACTACTAACTCTAACCCTAACCGCTAAATTGAGTGGTATTTTATGATGGTAATATTGTGAACATGCCCATTAAAAGTGGTGTGTTGTCTGTACGCAATTCATGATATCACACTGAAATTTTTGATATTGTGACAACCCTACCGGTATCTAATCAACCAGTCTATAATAATCTCATTGAAAGCCTAATCTAATGACTGTGTAGACTACACTGTTGTTTGTCAAATTGCAAACTGTTCAGACTTAAAAACGATAACTAGTCAACAACATTTTTTAGAATGATCTCATGAAATCCCGTTGAATATCACACCAGTTCTTATGGCATTTGGCACGCTATACATACGCATTTTCATCCTTCCGTGTGTTATTCAACGCCATTTAATCGTGTGTCAGTGTACACGAACCACTAA
The DNA here is from genome assembly GCF_902148855.1 of Sphaeramia orbicularis. NCBI lineage: Eukaryota > Metazoa > Chordata > Actinopteri > Kurtiformes > Apogonidae > Sphaeramia > Sphaeramia orbicularis. Next base: position 7,314,628 of record NC_043966.1, read on the forward strand.
CTCTACCCCTAACCGTAACCACTAACCCTAACTGCTAAATTGCGTGGTATTTTACGTGGCGTGAACATGACAATTAAAAGTGGTGTGTTGTCTGTACGCAATTCATGATATCACACTGAAATTTTTTTATATTGTGACAACCCTACTGGTATCTAATCAACCAGTCTATAATAATCTCATTTAAAGTCTAATCTAATGACTGTGTAGACTGCACTGATGTTTGTCAAATTAATTGCAAACTGTTCAGACTTAAAAAGGTGCGAGTTCTCTGGTTCCATCATTTACATCCTTATAGTTCGACCCCATCAGGGCAGTTCATTAGAGTCAATATATGCTACGTGAGGAAACTCTGCAGAAATGTACTTTGTAGTGCAAGGCCACTGATTTAAGCGACTGAAGCGTCTCATTTGAAATGAATGGAACACAGCATGGGTTTACGCTGTAGTAATAATGACTTTCCACTTGCTGCTTCTCCTCCTCGCAGACGTCGTTGTGTATTTTCTCCCATCTTCCCATTGTTTCTCCTCCTTGTCTACTTTCCCTCCGTCACAGCAGTGGACAGATTAGAGAATAATTGGTGGAAAGTTTGGACTGCTCTTCACACTGGGCCTCATCCATTTATTTAAACGGTCTGATATCTGATGGCACATTAATGGTTCACGCTACGCCGCAGTGTGTCCGCGCAGGAATCTCAATGTGCGAGCATTAGTGTCGGTGTCTGTGTGTGTAATTTTGTAATTTTTGTATGCCAGTGATGAAGTATGCCTTTGTACATGTATGTGAGTTGTATGTGTGTGTGGTTTAATGGATCCTTTAGCCAGACAGATCTTTGGCTCAGCTCTACAGTGGCCCCTGCAAAGCTAGTACCTCCCCATACACAGTGTATACACTCACTCACATTACTCTGTGTGTGTGAAAGAGACAGAAAGAGGGAGAGACAAAGTCAGAAGCCAACTTTTAAAGGGGGCTATCATAACATCCCCATGTCGCTTTGAACACTCACATTCACACACACATAATTACGCTTATATGTACTGACAATGTACCACATGTGAAGCATTTTTATGGCTAAAGTGGGGAATACCCCGACCAATACATCCTTGTCCTTTTAAAGAAGAAAAAAATCAAAATAACTACTCAGACCCAGTCTTAACTATTAGAACGTTGTGGATATTTGTCTGTGTGGATGTCTCCCACACTTTAACCCATAAAGGCCCACTGTTACTTTTGCGTCAGTTCCCAAATAATTTTTTCTCTCTATTTAACTTTTCTCAAGTGATTTATCAAGCGAGCAAAGTTTATTTATATAGCACCTTTCACAGACAAGAGAAATCCCAAAGTGCTTCACAAAAGATAACACTGGGTTACAAAAAAGTGTTTTTTGCAAGTTGTCTAGGTTTTTTCAACTGAATTAGGACCATTTTGCACCGCTAAATCCAAAAATGACATCTGCTTTTCTCAATCAGGTCAGGTTTTTTTTTTTTGCTAATTTGATTTTGAAAAATTTGATCTTCTCACAAAATTGATTACATTTTTGTGACTATCAGTTGATTTTTACCTCCGCCAAGGAGGTTATGTTTTTGCCAGGGTTTGTTTGTTTGTTTGTTTGTCTGTCTGTCTGTCCGTTAGTGTGCAACATAACTCAAAAAGTTATCGACAGATTTTGATGAAATTTTCAGGGTTTGTTGGAAATGGGATAAGGAAGAAATGATTAAATTTTGGTGGTGATCGGGGGTGGGGGGACCCACGGGGGGGCCCATTTCCAACAAACCCTGAAAATTTCATCCAAATCTGTCCATAACTTTTTGAGTTATGTTGCACACTAACAGACAGACAAACAAACAAACAAACCCTGGCAAAAACATAACCTCCTTGGCGTGGGGGGGGGGCCCACGGGGGGGGCCACTGATCAGCCTTGGCGGAGGTCTGCGCTCTCTGAGTGCTTCTAGTTTTACATAGTTCTCACCCAAAATAGGTTTTAAGAGAAAAAAAAACATTTTCTAACAGGATGTATTTATTAAGTGTTACAAACTGTAGCAGAATATGTCAGGCTTATTTTTGCAAGATCTTCTAGTCGAAGCCATTTCATTCACCTGTAATATTTAAAAAAAACATTAATCATAAATTGGCAAAAGTCAAATCTTCAGAACTCGTTTATTGCAAGAACTATGAAAGAATTTTGTATCATATGATGTGAAAATGCCCATAAATGTAAGCAAAAATGTTAAAAAGCCAATATGTAGCATAGTTCAGAAAGTTGACCTGATTGAGCAAAATTAATGTGATTTTTGGATTCAGCACACCAAAATGATCCTAAATCAGCTCAAAAAACTTAAACAATAAATTTGTTGTTGACCAGTGTAATAAAATATAAATAAGACAACCAAATGCACATAAGAACACAAATAAAATTAGGTATACATTTAAAATAATATATTAGTCATATAACCATTCTTTATCTACTCTATCTTCTCTTCTTTATCACCCTTTATCATAATATTTTCCTCTGCATTTTGCATTTTTCAGTGAAAATCCAGTATTTTCCTATATTTAATTTACTGATCATGTACTTCAATCATCATGCTGAGATTACATTTGAGGGTTATTATATCAAAAAGAAAGAAAACTCAAAAAGTGAAATTTTCAGTAAAATTTATCATTAATTGAACATAAATCAAGTGTCTCCATCCACTGTCTTTGTTTTTTTCAGTTTAGATTATTTCAAATTTACAATAAAACAAAGTAATCTTACTTAGTCCTTAGAAATAAAACAGATAGTAAGAAATCATGGAATAACAAACTTATACATATACATGAAAGCAAAGTATGACCTCATTTGCACATTGGAAAAGGAGTGGGAGGAAATATAATTTATTTAATCCCACCCCTTGTCATTGATTTAATTCCATGGGTAGGGCTGTGCAATTAATCGAAATTCGATTACGATTTCGATTATTACACGCAACGATTACAAAAATTATGTAATCGAGAAAAAACGATTATTAATTTTGAGTTGTTTAATTCACGCGCACGCAAGCTCCCATGAGCTGCTCTGCCCCGCCCCCCTCTAAGCTACTGCTGCCAGCTAGTCGGCAGGTCCACCCCAAGAGGACAGTTGTACCTAGCGACCTGGAAAAACGGCAAGAGAATCACAGCAGAAGTGCTTGGTAAACAAAAAAGGCAAGTCAAATTCAATTGTATGGAATCACTTTGGGTTTGATGAAGAAGACGAAGAGCAAAAACACAGCACGTGCACAAAGTGTTTCGTAGTTGTGTCCGCACCGACCGGTAACACAACAAACCTTTTTAACCATTTAAAGTTTAACCACCGCCACCTTTATCATAATCTTATGAAAAACTAAAACACATAAAAACAACTCCGTTTACAACTTCGCCCGCAATGCAATCTTCAGTCTCCGAATCTCTTTACGCTGCAACTCCCGTATTAACCTAACCCTAACCTGTATAACCCTAGCGTGCGTATTCGAGATGGCTGATGTATACAGAAGGCCTGAACTGAAACCTCACGGCACGCCACTAAATTTACTGTTTCATACTACATTGAACATACTGGAATTTATAATTTGCACTTTACGTGAGTTTTTTTTTTTTTTTTTTTTTTATTGCTGCAGTTCTATGGCAGGTCTATAGCAGTTTAATTACAGTGCACTATTTATTTACAAAAGGAAACATACTTGAATTTACAGTACACTTATTGCATTCAAAGATTTTTGTTTCGTACAAAAGTGAACATACTTTGTTTTAGTGGTTAAAAGCTTTATTTATGTTTAAAGAGTACATTTTACATTGTTTTGCTAGAAAAAAATAAACAACTTTAAGGTTAACAAATAATCGTTTTTAATAATCGTGATTTCAATTATTGCTAAAATAATCGTGATTTTTTTTTTTTTTTTTTTTCCTCTAATCGAGCAGCCCTATCCATGGGTTTTACTGGTGGATATTATCACATTCACATACAGGAGACAGTTATACACCTTATACAACTCACTCTAAACAGCAAACACAACCGGGAGGAAGTCACTTATTCTGTTACTATAGAAACATGGTGACACTGGCAAGGCAGCCCACACACTGTCAGGATAAACTGCCCACTCTAAGGTAATGAAACACAATTATGTGATTATATCCAAATGAAAACATATTCGTTAATATTATATTCCATTACTACAGGCAGATTCTTCTACATCAGTGGTTCTCAACTGGTCTGACCTTGGGATCCATATTTTTCAATGGTCACCAAGTCACAACTTATTTATAAATGTAGTCGTAGAAAAAATTATTAGACCACCCTTGTTTTCTTCAGTTTCTTGTTGATTTTAATGCTTGGTGTAACTAAAGGTACATTTCTTTGGACAAATATAATGATAACAGCAAAAATAGCTCATAGTAGTTTAATTTCAGAGCTGATATCTATCCATTTTCCATGTTTTCTTGATAATAACCAAAATCAATTCAGTTCTTACATCAATATCTATGGCATTGTACTGACAAAAACAGTGCTTTCAGACATTCCATGTTTTCTTCTGTCTGTTTTAGTCACATGATACACACAGGAGTTAGTACTGGACTGCATAACCATTATTTCTGATGACTTTTGATGGTTTAATAATTTTTTCCACGACTATGTATACATCGTGGACATTTTTTAAACAAAATATCCACATATTTTCATTAATGCATTGCAGAGTAGTTTTCATTTAACAAACGCTGATAAGGGAAATTAATGTAGCTAATTCTTTGAAACATCATAAATCAACAGTTTGTTGTGCACCATTTTCCATAAAGTTGGAATAAAATATTTTTACCTCTTCTCATGAAATGATTGTGACAATGTTATTTATTCTTGATAAATTAAGTGTAACTGGGTCTCAGTATGTAATTATTGCCCCTGGTCAAAACTGATACTGATGTGTGTAAATGGGAATAAAAAGAGGAATGTGCTTGAAAAAAAACTAAATTATTAAAATTTCATGGGCAAAAGTGTATATATCAGCGCTGTCAAACAATTGAAATTTTTAATCAGATGAATCGCAGAGTTGCTGTGGATTAATTTCGATTAATCACGATTAAATATTCATTTTTAATCTACAGGGTGGGGAAGCAAAATTTACAATGAGCATTTAGGGGTTTTTTTTCTCAGCAGGCACTACGTCAATTGTTTTGAAACCAAACATATATTGATGTCATAATCATACCTAACACTATTATCCATACCTTTTCATAAACTTTTGCCCATATGAGTAATCAGGAAAGCAAACGTCAAAGAGTGTGTGATTTGCTGAATGCACTCGTCACACCAAAGGAGATTTCAAAAATAGTTGGAGTGTCCATAAAGACTGTTTATAATGGAAAGAGAATGACTATGAGCAAAACTATTACGACAAAGTCTGGAAGTGGAGGAAGCAATAAAAAACGTACCGAAGCTTTTATTAAAGCTCTCAAATCCAAAATCCTAAAGGATCCAACCAAATCCATGAGAAAAACGGCAATTGAGCTTGAGGTAGACAACAAACCGTTAGAAATGCAGTAAAATATGATTTGAAGTTAAAATCTTACACAAGAACACAAAAACACTTGTTGACAACAGCAACAAATCCAACTTTAGCAAATTTTGGGAATCCTGTTTATGGCCGCCTTCTAGCCCAGATCTAAACCCTCTGGATTCTGCTGTTTGGGGCGTTTTAGAACATGCTACCAATAGAACATCACACAGCAATGTCGACTTTCTTAAAGATACTATTAAAGAAGAATGGGAGAAGTTGTCACCCGAATATTTGAGGAACACTTGCGCAAGTTTCAGGAAGCGTGTGAAGGCAGTTATTGAGAAAGAAGGAGGACACATAGAATAAAAACATTTTCTATTATGTCAATTTTCTTGTGGCAAATAAACTCTCATGACTTTCAGTAAACTAATTGGTCATACACTGTCTTTCAATCCCTGCCTCAAAATATTGTAAATATTGCTTCCCCACCCTGTATATTAATCGCATTTCATTGTGCATGCATGAACAGACTCAAGAAAGAAGGGAATAAATATGCACTTCACATGTTTATTAAACACCTTCAACAGTTACAACAAAACAACTTGAAACAACTGTTCTGTCTTCTTTTTTTATCCTCATATTTCCATCCAGAGGGCCAATGTGTTATTTAGATCTTCCATCTTTATGGGATGGTTCTGCTGCCTGTCACTACCAGATCCACCGCCCATTTCTTTATGCGCGACGGTAACTCTACTTGGACAAATTGTCCTAAATGCGTTTCCAGAGTCGTTCAGAGCCATTCTGTGCTGTAGATGGGTTAATTGCATTCAAATTTTCAATCAGAGTAATCATGATGATGGATTAATCCGCGTTCATGCATTAATTTTGACAGCTCTAGTATATATATGTATGTATATGCATATGTATAGGCTGACAAACAAGACAGTAAACTTAGCCTGTTATTTTCCAATCAATGCCTATTGTGTGTCTTTAAAGTCTGTCTCTGACGCTGGTATTTAAGGCAATAAAACACACTCATTTGTTTAACCACACACTTCACAACTCACTCAGAACATTAAGTGATCCACTTTTAAGTCACAACCCACCAGTTGAGAAAGTTGGCCCTAAATCTCGCACACTTGACGTTTTATTAATGTGTGATTTAACTGTATTTATATCCAACCAGTCAAACTATGGTCATGTTCTGATTCATTAGGTGGAGCATGAGTTTTGTCCTTCAGAGCCACAGCTTATCATTTTCCAGTTCATTACTTTACATTTAAATCCTGAATCAGCCCACGAGGAAACTCAAAATTCATAGAAGTAGAGGACGTTACTGGCACCCTATTTAGTGAGAAAACAATATATTGAGAGAGGCTGTGGGTAGAAATCCTTGTGGGTGGATAATATGATGATCATATTCTCATAATATTCAAGATTAACTTTCCCTACATAATTGGGTTCTCAGTACATTCTTTTTATGACTTACAATAATATTATAGACTGGAACATTCATACACTAGGCTTTTAAATGGACTAAATAAAAGGTGTCAAACTCATTTTAGTTCAGGAGCCACATTCAGCCCAATTTAATCTCAAGCGGGCCAGACCAGTAAAATAACATAATAACCTATAAATAGCTACAAATTTTCTTGTTGTTTTAGTGCTAAAAAAAGTATATTAACATTTAACCCCTTTAGTCCTATCAGCCTGCCCACGGGCCAAAAAAATTATATTAATATTCATCTACTATAAAAATATAATGAATCAGGACAATGGATGTTTTTTTCAACTTTTGCTCAAAGTTTAGACCATAATGTTAATAAAAGTACATCAAAAGTGTATTTTAGTGCAAACTTTAATGTTCAAACATGATTTTTAATCTTTGTGGGGTGAAATATATGCTATTAAAAATCTCCGACACGAACAACTAATTTATGCATATCATCGTCAATCCAGCAGAAAAAAAAACAGGCGAGGAAAAAAAATTCCAATTTCTCTTTTAGTTTGTTACAGTTTACTCAGGCATAGTAATAGATACAATATTTAGACAATGGGAATAGATTCTGTGAGGTCTCTAAATGTTCTTAGACACCAAGAACATCCATATGAACCTTATTATTGTGAAGGAATTCTTCATTTACTTTGGGTATGTCTTTTTAGGCGTTTTTCCCCTGAAAATATGGTCAGGGTTAAACAGGTAAACAATATAATGCCTTAGCTTTTTACTTACACATGTACATTACAACTAACAGATCAAAGTGGATCTACAAAGACACTAAATATTTAGTAACAACCAGAATGTTGTTAAAATTCCACTTATTTTTCTTAAACTTTAGGTTGTTCATGGTTGTTTAGATTGTCTACATTTTTTGTGAAAGGATAGTTTGTACACGTAAACATTTTCATCATATAATTGTACTTTTTTACATTAAAACAAAGAGACAAAATTGGAGTTGTCTTCATTTATAAGGTTAAAATTCTATTATTTAACTGGTGTGATCCACTTGAGATCAAATGGGTTCTATGTGACCTCTGAATTAAAATGATTCTGACATCCTTGATTGTTAGTATTTTCAGTGTAAGTTTGGTATTTCACAAATTCATCCCTTGGGCCTGATTGGACCCTTTGGCGGGCCGGTTTTGGTCCATGGTCCGCATGTTTGACACCCCTGGTCTAAATGGGCAGTTACTGTAAATAACGCCACATGTTGATCCAGCACTTTTGTTTCATTTACACTGTTTTTTTTTTTGTTTGTTTTTTTCTTTTTCTGCCTCCTATGTAGTGTTTGATTGATGGTCTAATTTACCAGAACAACACACTGACACACACCTTGTTATTTTCACGTCTGTAGACAGGCTCAGTGACTCAGTGTTTCACTCCTTCAAAAGCTGAGAAAAACATCCAAAATGATCTTTTACAGATTGGTACCAAAATGAACTACGTATGAAATCACATGCTTTTCTACCTCTTAGTTGCTAAAGAGATAAATACACTGATGTGAGTCAAGGTTATTATCGTTAACAAAAACTATAAATGGAAAAAAAACTAGGATTGGAAAACCATTTTTGTTAACGGAAATAAATAAAAACTATAATTAAAAGAAAAAAACATTAACTGAAACTTTGTTGTGCGCATACAAAACTAACTAAAATGTTTAAAAATTATGGATAAAATTCCTTTTGTTCTTGTCTTTGTCGATGTCTGATAAGAAATCAATTTATTTTGCTCGAGCAGTTTTAGCTGGCGGCACCAAATGGCACTTCATGGTCCGTCACTTTTGGTCACTTGTCGTTTAGAGTTGTCTTCTCGTCCCCACTCTACCTGGAAACATGGAGACTAGGGATGCACCGATACCAGTATCAGGTATCAGTCCGATACTGTGTGTGTGTGTAGTAATACTCATATTTGTAAAAGTGCTCCGATACAAACACACCGATACTACTTGACAGCAGCGTGACATTCACCTCATAGTGCAGCAGGTACACAGCAGAGGAGTAATGTCAGTAATGTGGAGATTTTTTAAAATAAACGATGGTGATACAAGTAAGTGACTGAAAGTTACGTTGAAGATACAGACTGATATGGACGGAGCGTTCTGTCCGTCCTCTGTGAACATTCCACATGTAATTCTGTCGGTTTTCTGGGAGCTAGTAGATGTGTACCCAGAGCCATGTAAAGATCATCATATTATTAATTATGTTTAAGGCTTTTGATTATGATCGGGATGGCAGGGGGGTTGATGAAATTTTCAGGAAATGTTGACACTGGCACAAGGAACAAATGATTAAATTTTGGTGGTGATTCGTAGGGGAGGGGACTGATCTGCCTTGGCAGAGGTCTGCGCTCTCTAAGTCCTTTTCTAGTTTAGTACTCATATCAGTACTCGGTATCAGCAAGTAATCCAATGTAAGTACTTGTACTCGGCCTGGAAAAAAAGTGGTATCGGTGCATCCCTAATGGAGACTAAAGTTGAGAGACAGCAGCAGAGTCCTGTATGGGATTTACTTTGAATTCGACGGCAAGGAAGATGAAAGATATGAAAAAAATAAAAATAAAACTAAGCTGTAAAAGTCAGTGTAACAGTGTAAGCACGGAAGAAATTTGTTTTGTTTTAAGAGTTAAAATATTTGATGAAATATTATAATTGTGTTATCTTCATTTATGGAAAATATGTTTTGTTTCATGTATAGGAGGCATTATTTGTTATACTGAGGTTAATGTAAAGCATTTTATGTATATTCGGTCTATTTATCGCTGTTATCGCAAGACTTGGTGAGAGTTAGAGAAAATTCAAGTTCCGTTTTAGCCCAGACATGCTAAAGCCTTTGACGAAGCCACGTCTGCAGTAGCTGCTAAGGGAAGCTAGCTGTATAAGGTATCTTGTAATACTGTGTACATTTGTATCATTGTATATTTGTAATCACGTTTGTTCTAATTAACACTTTTATTTAGAATGCGCAAAACGAAAAGACTGTTTACCTGAAATCTTCGAAGTGACAGGTGGTCACGAGGTAGGATAGCCTTTTGCTATTCACATTTCATGTTGTTTAGGCTTCAGTTAAGTGCCTAAATCATTGTATTTTATTTCTTTTAGTTTTCACGCCATTTGAGAAGCCAAATAAAAGCGCCCGACTTTAAGAAGCCCGTGCTGTGTTGTCATTTTGGAGCCATATAAGCATTTAGAAACTAGAAAAGCACTCAGAGAGCGCAGACCTCCGCCAAGGCAGATCAGCCCCCCCCCCCCCCCCCCCCCCCCCCCCCACCAAAATGTAATCAGTTTTAGTTCCTTGTGCCTGTATCAACATTTCCTGAAAATTTCATCCAAATCCATCCATAACTTTTTGAGTTATCTTGCTAACAGACAGACAAACCCCAATGAAAACATAACCTCCGCCATTCTTTGGTGGAGGTAAAAAAAAAAAGAATAAAAACTAGCAAACCTATTCTAACAACTAATTAAAACTAACTGAATTAGAAAAAAAAATTGTCAGAACTTAATAAAACTAAACTATAATGAAAAATCCAAAACTATTATCACCTTGATGTGAGTAGATGTTTCAAATAAACCGAGACACACTTCTGTCAAACATGTGTCGATTTTATCTTAACAACTTATACCTGATGTCTCAGCTCTGAAACTTTGATCACAATGAACTAAATTAGCTGCACATGTCTGATCTAAATCGACCCTTTCACGTCTCTCTTTTGTGTATTTACTGCAGCACCCGCACACTTTCAAAGACCTGGAAACACTTAGTAAAGTCGGCCAACACAGAGGCTCACAACTATAACTGTTTGGTATTTGCTGCAGGTCTTAGACATCATGCATAATGGCCGGGCAGTCGTGCATTTGTGTGATTTAGGGTTTAGGAATAATAACTCACTAACTCTAAATTCTAATTAAACTACTGATTGAGCGGCTGCACATCTGCACAGCTGACCTTTTGTGAGTGTGTGTGATTATTTCAGCGTTCGGTGTGTTTAAAGGCTTATGTTGCACCACAGCTCTGAGCTATTTACCCCCAGACAATGCACATTTATCTATGACAGTTAGACAGGAAACAGGTCTCTTTAAGTATGATTGTGTCCACACGCTTTTGGGTAATGGCCGGTTTACTGTAAAACAAGAGCATTTATTTGGGGTTCAAGCACCCTGAAGGATCAGAAGATTAACCACATACATCCCAAAAGTAGTTTTACCTTCTAGTGTTACGCTTATTCGGCTTATAAGCTACTTTTAAAATGACAAAAATGATGTATCTGCACTAGGGGTGGGAACTGATAGGATTTTATCGACATTAGTGCCATTGTCGATTCTGCTTACCAGTCCAGGTCCTCATCAATTCTCCTGTAGGTTCCTGATTGTTTTTGGGGTTTTTTGAGTGGGAAAAAAAGTAGTTGGACAGGCCATAGTGGAGCTTGTTTGACCATTTTCCATATGAAATCATTCTCAGTGTCACATATATGCACCATTGTACACAAATAAACAGGAAGTGAAACACAATCATATTTTTTTCCTGAACTGTTTAATGAACAAATGTAAATATTCTGATAGAACGAGGGGCGGCTGTGGCTCAGTTGGTAGAGCGGGTCGTTCAAATCCTGCCACCGACTGTCCACATGTCTAAGTGTCCTTGGGCAAGGCACTGAACCCTAAAACTGCTCCCAGTAGGGCCTGGCAGCACCTTGCATGGTGGCAGCCCAGTGGTGTAGTCCAGGGTATACGGCGGTATACGGAGTACACCTACTTATTTTTCCGTCAGCATTGAGTATACCCACTTCTAAATCCCCCCGATGCGCACCATTCAGTAGTATCTGTAAGCAAGATTGGCGATTTTTTTTTTTTTTTTTTTTTTTTTTTTTTTACCCCTACAATGGTGAAGCCATGACCCGCCCTACTCTGCCTCTAATTGGCTAGTATTCGCTGCCTTCACTGATTAGATTGGTTAACTTTAGGCATGAGGACTGATGAGCCAATCATAGTAGGGCGGGTCATGCTGAAGAAAATATTGCTAATTAGCGCTGGCCATCTCTGTAACCTGATTGGACACCTCAGGTGCCAGTGCCACCCCAGTTGATTGACAGATCACTGCATGTCTTGTTGAAAGATGCGTGATTATTGGAAATGCGAATGAGAAAGGCAGAAAAAACGTCTTTCAAGTGAGCGACAGATTGAGAGTATACCCGCTTCTCCAGGGACCACTACACCACTGTGGCAGCCGCCTACTAGTGTATGAATGTGTGTGTGAATGGGTGAATGTGAGGCTTTGTAAAGCGCTGTGGGCACCATAAAAGTGTGGAAAAGCACTATATAAGTACCATTTAGAATGACGATTTTAAAGCATGTTAGGGGGATCTGATCCAGACTGGTCAGTGGTGGCACTCCTGGTGAATGACAGACAAATCACAACAGTGGTTTCTTACTTGGTTCAGCTCTCCTACTCATTTTCTTGTACTTCTTTTGTCGATATAAATTGAAAGTTTAACCAGTTCACTTAGGTCACTAGAGTTTTGTAGCTCATCTGGTGACCCCTGACCCCTGACCCCTTAGAAGAGAAGAGATCTCAGACTAGACGTCCTGCATGTCAGTCAAGTGTCAAATGCCATAAAAACATATTGGGCCCCTCTGGCCTTAACCTGTTGTCCTAGAACATTGTTGTTATATTTACCATTTGTCCTGCACATTAACAGTAAAGACATGAGCTGTATGGTTTTTACATTATAAACATGAACTTTGTATCAATTCTATATTCATTTTCATTCCCATTTCTCCACAAACAAACAGTATTGTGAATGTAGTTCTCAAATGCATATAGTAGGGATTACTGTCAACTTCTTGGTGAAATCTCAGAACTGTTTTTCCTTAAATTTTGACCAATTTCCTGTAGAAAAATCTCTCCCTAATATCGTTAAAAATGCAATAGTTACATTTGTCAATTTTTTATTTTTTTTGGGGGGGGGGATTACATTTGGCTTCTACAACAGGCCAAAAAGTAACAGAATAGACAATCACATCAGCTTTAATTATTTGTTTAAATGTCAATATTGTGAGAGCCCCTCTTCTGACCAAGGTTGTATTCTTCCCACCATGAGTACACAATAGTTTCTAAAACAGATATTTTGTAAGTAAAATGGATTAGAAAATTGAAATTTGAAAAATTTGTTGTCATGAAATTGTATGATGCCTGTATAGAGTATATGTCTAAATGTATCTGAGATCTTAGTAATTTAATTGCGTTATTATCTTTAATGTCTTGTATGGAATTCTTCTTTTTTTTTTTTATTAGTGATGCAGTTAACGAGACAGTGGAAAGAAAGAGAAAAAAGAAAAAAACAACAAATAAAAGACATATCAAGCAAATAAACAAAAAAATAATTGCCAACAACAACAACGATAGCATCGTATTACAATGAAAAAGATGATAAATGTAAAGAGCAACTAAGCAACATAGACGGATGAGGGGCAATAGGGAAAAAGGAAGGGGGGAGGGGTGGTGAAAGTGAGAGAGGGAGAGGGGAGAGAGAGAGAGAGGGCAAATAATTATTATAATAATGATGATAATGATAATAACAACACAACAATATCTAGTAATAATGATACTAATAGTCTAATTTGTTAGTATTACTGTGGCGGCGGTAGTGATGGCGGCAGAACATCTGTCAATTTCTAAAGGTAGCGACAATAACTAAGGGGGGGTGGAGCTTAGCAATGGTTAATTGGACCCTACGTATGCCATTTGTTTTCATTTCTAAGTACAGGCCATTTAAGTGCAATGTTTTTAGGATTTTTGCATTAAACAACTGATATTCCAGCTCTCTTTCTGTGTTCAGAGACAGATAAGACGTTTAAAGGTTTTCCCAAATGGCACTTATCCAAGTCAAATGTTACTTTTCACACTGAAAGAGATATAGCGTAATCACCAGGAAAACCAAGACAACACACAGACACACATTCGGTTCCTGATAACACCGTTTGGTTTGTCTGACAGGAAAAAAAACAGACCTGAGTAAACGAAAGCATGTGTGTCTCAAACAATGAAGAAGACACAGTAATACGTAGCACTTTATGGTAATAATCATAACGAATTGGATTTCTATAGCACTTTAAGGCAACCAAAGCACTTTACATTATTGATCCATCACTCATTCACTCACACATTCACACACTATGTATTATTTAAAGCAATTGTTTGTGATGTTCTATCAAAAGAAAGGGAGTTGGTTTGAGGAAATCTGTCATTTTTGGTGAATTTAAAGTTAAAGCTCTTTAGATGTGGATTTGTAGACTTGTTCTTCATGGGGAACCTCCAAAAAAAAAAACCAAAACCTGTCTATACTGGTAGTATATGTGTGCTGCTGCAGAGGTTAACCTCTTCCTTTTCCTCCTTAACAAGGATCAGTCAAAGGTCATGATACAAATGGAGGGAGGAGAGGAAAGGGGATGAAAGGATAAATTGTAAAAGGAGGCAGGAAAGGAGACTACAGACTGATTGGAGGCCAGATGTCTAATAAGGTCTATAAATAACACAATGACAGCTGACAGACACTTTGGACAAGCTGCTCCATCCAAAACTACATGTTAAAGCAAGATTTCATAACTTTTTCTTCTTCTCTGTTGTGTTTATTTTTTTACAGTTACTCAGAGGTCTCGTATAAATGTTCAGTTTTTTCTGGGTCGTGTGTGGAGGTATGACTAGTGTTTTAGCCACGAGGATTGCGTAACGCACTGATTCATTATATTGTGAAATTTTCAACTCTCCTCTTTTGCAAAATGTATTTAATCAAAAGCCGCTGAAATCCATTGACATTATTTGCCCTTAATTAGCATGACTTTTTAATATTATTTACAGATATTTCATCAGCTCGTTATAGTTGTGAAATTTTCATTTGTTTAATTTGTATTGTCTGTTACTTTTTTAATGTACTTTAGTTCATAGTTGGTTTAGTTCATATTTAACCGGCTGTTTAAAGCAAGGTTATTATCGTTAACGAAAACGAACGAAATGACGAAAACTAAAATTGAAAAAACATTTTCGTTAACTGAAATTAATAAAAAAACTCTAATTAAAAGAAAAAGACGATAACTAACTGAAACTGTATCGTGAGCTTACAAAACTAACTAAAACGTATAAAAATTATGGATACAATTCCCTTCGTTTTCGTCTTTGTCAATGTCGGATTGATATGAAATTAATTTATTTCGCTCCAGCAGTTTTAGCTGGTAACACCATACAACGCTTCAGTCTGTCATGTCTGGTCACTGGTGGTTTCCAGTCATCTTCTCGTCCCCACTCTACCTGGAACATACAGACTAAAGCTGGGACACAGCAGCACAGTCCTGTCTGGGATTGACTGTAGTGATACATGGGTCGTTTTTTTTTTTTTTTTTTTTTTTTTTTTTTTTTTTGGCGTACCGTGTGTGCGCGTGAGTGACAGAGACAGAGCAGAGCTAAAGGACAGAGTCAGTGTTGAACTAGCATCCAGGTAAAAACTGGAGAGTTTATCACCATGAAAAGACCTTCCAAGCCCTGAACTGCACAGTTTAGAAGAGGAGAAAAGAGGAGGATGAAAACTAATCCAATTACAGAGGTATGGAACCTGTTAGAATGTTAAAAAAATGTTTGATGTTACTAGCTACAGCTAGCTGAACTGAACTGAAGCAAAGTTGGCTAATAATGGAACTGGAGATGATTAAGAGATGAGAGATCTGCTAAGGTGTGGTTTACTGATGAGGAACTGGGTTATATATGTTTATAAGTGGTTTATATATGTTTCTGTCTGCTTTAACTGCTGGTTTATAATAGGTTCCTATCTGCTTTAACTGCTGGTTAGCTGGTTTGTATATGTTTCTATCTGCTTTAACTGCTGGTTAGCTGGTTTATATATGTTTCTATCTGCTTTAACTGCTGGTTAGCTGGTTATATATGTTTCTATCTGGTTTAACTGCTGGTTAGCTGGTTATATATGTTTGTATCTGGTTTAACTGCTGGCTGCTTTGTGCATCTCCTCTCATGCTTTGCACATCTTCGCATTGTTTCACGTAAGTGACGTTGTGTATGGATTGCACCCCCCCTCAACCTGCTATAGGGAATTTATACATTGTACGGTACATTGTGTCTCTGCTCAGTCCATGAGCCGCCCTAACCCGACCCCCAAATAAAGTGTTCAAGGTAACCCATATCCGCGCCTCACTAATTTCTTTGAATAGGATGATGAGGAAGATAAAATATATGAAATAACTAAAACTAATACTAAAACTAAACTAAACTAAACTAAAACTAAGCATTCAGAAAAAAACGATAACTAATAAAAACTAACAAACCTGCTCTAAAAACTAATTAAAACTAACTGAATAAGAGAAAAAAAAGTCAAAACTAATTAAAACTAAACTATAATTAAAAATCCAAAACTATTATAACCTTGGTTTAAAGGTCCCGTATTATGCAAATCTCACTTTGTGACAGTTTTCTTACAGTAGTGTGTGTTGCAGTAGCCTCATTATGAGGTTCGAATTTGAAAACTGTTTCCTCCCTGCCTTGCTACACCACAGTTTGTGAAAATGCCTGCTCAAACGGCCGAGTTTGAGTTGGGTCCACTTATGACGACATAAGCCGATTTAACTCCTCCCCCTGACTGTGCCTTCACCCTGGCAAAGCGAGCCCCGCCCTGGCAAAGTACCTCTTGGACAACAAACATGGCGAAGGCGAGACACGCAAGTTGTGGTGTTGTTGGCTGCACACACCAACACGATAGTTTATTTTTGCTCCCCACTTCCGAGCCTCTCTGTAAAAAGTGTCTGGATTCTATCTGTGATGGTCATGTACCAAACAACATTCCCAAACGCTTGTATGTGTGTGCCCGGCATTTCACGGACGAGTGTTTTTTTAACATGGGCCCATACAGCTGCGGCTTAGTACAAAGACTCCGAATCAAGAAGGACGCAGTACCAACACTTCGTGACCCAAGTACAAGTGTGGGAGATGTAAGTTCTTATCATTTATTTGTATCTTTACTGCATAACCCTACATTACGGATAAGCTGGTGGTTGTTGATGTGTACGTCTAACGTTAGCATGGCAGCTAACATAGCTCGGTTACTGCTGCTAACGTTTGCGTCCCCGTTAACATGCAAGGGCTGATAATATGAAGAGACATTCAACAGAACTACTGTGAACACAGGCCTTTTGTGGTTGGCATCAGTATAGTTAGCATCAAGCTTGTTAGTAGCTGCCTGCATTAGTGGCGGCAGGCGTCTTTCCGTGTCAGGTCCACGAACCCGACACAACACCGCCGTTTTCCGTCGGGGCTCAATCATGCCTCAAGGCAAAGAAAGCCAGTGTTTGGAAAGACGTTCTGTCTGAGACATGTGTATGATGGCTTCACCGTCAACATTAGCGCGTAGTACCGCTAGCGTAAGCCGCGTCCTCTCCCAGAGAGGGGAGGGGGAGTGGGCGTGGACAGATGCGTTCATTTGCATACCCGGAAGCAGGCCCAGAAACAGACTGTTCTGAGGAGGGCTGGTGAGAGTGACTTTTTCGACCGCTGAAACTCCGAAAAAAGGATGATTTTGGGGCAAACAAACTTAAATACTATGTTTTTGGGCTTCTGAGACCTATATGACGTGACTGAAAAATAGCGTAATACGGGACCTTTAAAACTAATAAAATATTAGGATAAAGTAAGCCAATTATCAGTATGAATCTAAGACTTTGCTTAAATTGTATTATTTATGTATTTATATTATTGTTTAAAACTGCACCATCTTATCTTGTTTTGTTTCTTCAACTTTCCTTTTTGTAAATAGGGTAGGCATGAATAAAATGTTGTTTCAGCCTACACCTTTCGCCCATGTTTAATATAGAAGTCCAAACTGTGTGTATGTACATGTCATGTTCTGTTAAATGGACAAATAAATTACTACTACTATTACTACTAGTTTTAGTCCGTTTCAGAAGTGTATAAGTAGCTGTCATTTATTTTCATTATCAAGGATATATGGGTGTTTCTATGAAACTGGTCCCTAAAAACAGGACATGGGGGCTAAAAACCCAAACCAGATGTAGACTGTTATGAAGCAAGTTTAGAAGCACTTTAGGTCTATTTTAAAAATAAATACTTACTGAGATAAAAGAGAAACTATTTTTCAGATAAAACACATTTTCATATTATTTTTCATTATTTTTAATACAAAAATCTGCATGTAACATGGTCAAAAGGACACAAAAATTACACTCTAATATTTTTTTTTAAATATCTCTTTATCTCACAGGTACATTTTGTGAATCGAAGTAAATATCCAAGGCAGAGTGTTTCACAAAAATGGCCGCTGTTGCAAAATCATTCACGATTCATATTTGTTTAAATGTTCAGGTTCTCCATGTTACGCAAGTGGGTTACACACAAAACCTGGAATGAGACTGAGATTCATGAAAAACCCACATGTCTGGATTAGAAAGACCACTAGGATTGACAAATTTAACACAGTCTTGATTTATAGTCTATATAAGACCATTTACAGCCATGTTTCCAGATCTAAGGTCTAAAAAGCTGGCAAAGTGCCAGATACCAAAATGTACCCAGTTTCACAGAAGCACCCGTATTAAATTTATTTCAGCTTTTATTTTGTGATGGTTTTATTTACAAAGAGGTGAAATCCTGTATTTTTCAGCTCTGCCCATGGAACTTTATATCGGAAGAAAATATGAATGGTGGTCAATGACGAGAAATGTAATTTTTAGATGAATTGTGTCACCATTTACACATATGATCTTTGTCAGTTTAAGTTTTTTTCAAGTTAAAGTACAGAGTTTGTTGCAAAAATTGTAAAGAAACCTCTAGTTTAATATGAAATGGCTCAGTGGACTGCATGTCACATTTCACATGAAACACATCAACACCAAAATGATTTTTACTAGAACATATTTCACGTTGTTTTGCAAGAATAAGGTGTAAAAAAAAAAAAAAAAAATTTCAAAAGGAGGTGAAAATTCCTCCGGTCTGGTCATGTTGAAGCTGCACAGACATCTACAGTATATTCCACTTTGATATATTACACTATTAATGGGAGATAAGCTGATAGTATTCCAGCTGTATGAGGACTCTTTGGAAATTAATACAGTATATTTGGAAAATTTACCTCACTTGCATATTTTAGTGACGGTTGTATGTGACAAATATGTGACACAAAGGCAAAGATGCTCTCTGGTAAAGATAGATGATCTAAAGAAAAGTTCTAATTTCTGGTCAGAAGAGGAAACAAACCTACCGATAAACTGAGATAGAGATGAGCAAATTTCAAAACTCTGACCTTTTTCCAGAGAACAGCAGGAGGATGAGTTCATCCCCCTGAGTATTTTTTCATATCACAATAGTTACAAAAAATTGCAATGTCAGTTTTTTCCAATATCGTGCAGCCCTACTTCAAAGTTTCCAATGAAGACCAAACCATTCCTCGCTGCAAACTCAGCCTGAAGGCGGTATCTGTCAAAGACAACAGCACAACTTATACCCAAAAATCAAAAATCCAGTTTTTAGAGATAAAAATTGGGATTTTATTTTTGGCCAAAATTGTGCAGCCCTACTCAGTTTCCTCAGGTTTGGTGGAGGGTCTCTGCCAGTTGTCGACCCATTTTCTGTCCCAAACCTGAGCTCTACAGTCCTGTCTTCAAACTAGGGCTGTAAACAATTAATCGACTATCAATTAATTGTCGATAAGAATTTGCTCAATTAAATTATTCATTGTCGGTTAATTGCCCTTTTCCACAGCGGGATTTGTGGTGTCGACAGTAGGGGGCCCAAACTAGGCTTTATTGCTGCGATGCCATGGCTGGGATAGCAGGTCATCGAACCGAATCATGCTGTTGATGAGTTAGAATGGCTTCAGGGACATGGTGGGGCCAAACACAGACCGGCCTGTCTGTTTGTGGGTACACCCCTGACTAAATACAGGCACAAATGCAGGGTCGGTATCTGATTGGAGCGTTTTCCCTGGAGGTTGGTCCAGTCGGTCATCTGGACTATCCGGTCAGTGAGACAGAAGTTGAAAACATCCTCCAGGCTCCTGATCTGGGCCATAGGTATGTCCTGGATCACGTCCCGCGGTCATCCCGGTGGCCACGCAAAAAAAGCTGGGGGTGGGTGGCATCTCTGCTGAAATCTCGCTCCATCATGTCAGGTTTGATGCAAAGTCAGACATGCCCATTTCTTCTAAACTGCCCCTCTTTAAATCCATTTATTTTATTGAATTTCTCTGTAGAATTTCTTTAGTTCTACTTCATAAATGTCATTGACTGTACTGTCTCCAATGGTACAATAAAGCAATCATTAAGGAATATGACATGCTTTTTTTCATGACATATATAAACAATATTTAGCTTTTATTCTTATAGACCCTATTGAAAGAGAAATTCAGGTTCTCAGGAAAATCGCCGCTTATCAATTAATCGTTAATCGATCGATAAGGTCAACCAACTAATGATTAATGGATTAATCGATAATTTGCGTCCCTACTTGAAACATCCCGTCCCTGTTCCACTTTCCGTCTGTCTGTCTGTCCCCCCCTCTACTTCCATCTTTCCACTTTCCCTTCCTGTCTGTCTGTCTACATTCCTCTGTATCAGATAGCGGTGGTCTTATCGGCGTGGAGGTGCTGAGCGCTGAGAGCAGCTCCACAACTCCACCGTAACAACAACACATTCCTGCTCCGTCTGCGTACGACGGCCAGTGTTTTAACTCCAGATATGAAAGTGCATTTAACGGATGTTTTAGTCCTTGTGAGAGCGTCACAGAGACAGAAAAAGACAGGCTCTCCTTTGTGAGGTGTGGATGTGGTGTTTTCAGAGATATGAATGTAAAAATAAATGTGTGTGTGTTTGTGTGTGCATCATGTGGACACATTCCTCCTCGCCACCTCCAAATCCGTCAGACTCTGCTCCGAAGGCCAATCAAAACAGACGTAAATCGCAACCGGATATAAACACCATGCCAAAGCACAGGCCTGTGTATTCACGTGGCGCCTGTGACTTTGTGCACACAAATACCTTTCAAGTAAAAATATATTTCTATCTTAAATCAAATTAGAAGCAAAGGCTAAAATTATGGGTTGGTATAAAAAGGTATTGTTAAGTCATTTGTGTGATCGCTCTCAGATTTCTATCAGGGTCTTAACATTTTAGTTTGTTGACATTGTTAGAAAAAATAATTATACAAGGTTCAGATTCCCCCTTAAAACACACAACGTACAGTTAAAACAGATTTGGCGTGTACTGCACAATAAATATTTCATTTTTTACTTTTTTATGCCATTATCAAAATTGCCCGACTCCAGAGGAAATGGTTTTGGTAGAGTGAAAACTGCAATGAAACCGGGCACTCCTTTAAACGTTTGACAAAAATGTGATCTGACTTTGCCCTGTTTAACTGCCAGCATGGATCACTGGCCAATTTACAGCATGTTACCTGATCCACCGAGGGAATAGCATCACAGGTGTGTGTGTCTGTACGCAAGCATGTGTGTGTTACAGGATCTACGGTAATGCTATTACTCTATCAGCGTCTCATTTCCACCCCCAGTTCTGTGGCTGTGATGTTATCTGCTCCATTTATAAAGATATGATTACAAACATTCTGCTTTCAGGCTTGTATGAGACGTGTGCATTTGGACATCCATGTATGTAATGACATGTGCATGATGTGGGCTTTGTATGCATGTAACTTATAACTTTGCAGCTTTTCTTTAATTTGTTGGGTTTTTTGGTATTAAAGACAGTCTTCTTTTTGTTTTTTACTTAATTTCCATTTAGTTTTGCATTTCACATACATAAATATATCAAGTCAAACATCCCTATATGGCGTAATGTCACAGAAAAAAATAGTAGCTATGGTTATGCAATCAAGTACTAACTCCTGCGTGTATCATGTGACTAAAACAGACAGAAAAGAAAACATGGAATGCCTAAAAGCACTGTTTTTGCCAGTACAATGCCACAAATATTAATGGAAGAAGTGAAGTGATTTTGATTATTATCAAGAAAACCATGAAAAATAGATAGATATCAGCTCTGAAATTAAACTACGAGCTATTTTTGTTGTTGTCATTATATTTGTCTAAACAAATGTGCCTTTAGTTGGACCATGCATTGAAAATGAACAAGAAACTGAAGAAAACAAGGGGTGGTCTAATAATTTTTTCCGTGACTGTATACAAAAAAATATGGATATCTGCAGTAGATATTCACTACAATTAGTCACAAATTAAACATGAATGACAGTATAAAGCAGACTTTTTCAACTTTGGGGGTCAGGACCCCACGTGGGTGTCACCTGGAATTCAAATGGGGTCACCTGAAATTTCTAGTAATTGATAAAAATAAAAAAAACTAATATCATTCTGTATTAATATCGCTCATAATCTTTCTTTTCTATTGAATAGTACACAAAGCTAGATATGTCCATGCTATTCTCTCTGGATGTTTGAAGAAAAAAAAAGGATCAGTTCTGATCCCTAAGAAAGTGGGACAGAGACAACCAGAAATGCATTAGCCTCACTGTACTTTGTATGATGGAGAATGTGTTTTAAATACATACACTGGAATATGTAACAGATTAATGTAACTACTGGAAGATGTTGTGTCTCTTATGCTTTAATTAAAAAAAATAAATAAATAAAAATTACTAATCCAACAAACATAATGCTGGGATAGGACTTTTACATAGGACTGTATATGTATCAAAATCAAGTTTAATAGTTTCTTTGGTGTTTCTGTTCAAGTCTGACAGACTGATTTTATAATGTTTCTTTGGTTATTTATTCACTATGGTGCATGAAGGACACATACCTGTTCCAACTACCGGAAGAATGTAGGTAAAAGGGTCCCAGGTCACCTCCTACTGCGTCCTCAGATAGAAATGTGTCCTCAAATGCTCTGAGGAGTAAATAGAGATGGATATGGAATGACAGTTATAATAAGAAAACAACAGTTATACAGGTCTCAAAATGTAAAATAAAAAAATAAATGAGGCTCTTTTTAGTCAAGAAGTTTAGAGTTTCATAGTTTCTGTTTATTGTATTTTCATGTTTTGTCCTATATCTCTACCTGGAGAATATAAACATGTGAAACCATAAAAATAAATAGGTAAAATCAATCAAATTAAGAGTACCCATCCTGAAATATCTCAACACAAGGGTCTAAATATAAATGCATCTGCTCAGACCTGGTCTTACAAAGCTTTACAACATGTGTCTTGATATGAAAATAAAGCAGCTCATCTACAAACTAAAACACAGTGCGTACATTCATTTCAAGTCCAACAGACTGACTCTGTAGTGTTTCTTTGTAAATTTAATCCACTGTTCTGCTTGGAACACACATATCTGTTCCAACTACAGGTAAATGTGTCCCAGGTCACCTCTGGAGGAGTGCTGAGTGACTGGATAGAAGTGTGTCCTCAAATACATCCTGGGTGTGTTCATTAGAGCTGTCAATACACCAGGATGGATGTTAGAATAGAATAGAATAGAATAGAATAGAATAGAATAGAACGAATATAAAATGACAGAAACTAAAAATAAGATAACAAATAGAATATAAAATTCTACAAAAGTAAAATAAGAGTAGAGCTAAAATAAAATTTTTTAAAAAGTGGACATAAAATATGAATGTCCAATCCATTTTTATTCATAAAGCACAAAGGTTTCCAAACTGCTGTACAGTAAAATAAATGCAATAAAAGCAGAATAAAAAAGTAAAATACTAAGACAAAAACACAATGAAACTTAATAAATAAATAAATAAATTGACGGTCCACCCCAGAGAAAATATCTGTGCACATAATATCAACATCTTACGCGAATATCCAGTGTGAATAGACACAATATTAACAGTCTGTAGCAGTATCTATATTTATGGGTAATATTAACAGTATGTATTACCTATGAAAACAGTATATACACCTATGAAAACAGTATGTATGTCTATGTAACAGTATGTATATTGGGAGGGGGGGGCTGATCTGCCTTGGCAGAGGTCTGCGCTTTTCTAGTTACTGAATAAAATGACAAAAACATACAAATGTGCATGAATTTGAGTTTGTCAGCGAGCAAATCCATTTTTTCCGTCGGCCATTATGTACTGAAAACAACTATTAAATCTAAACCAATACATTTTATGTTATATAAGTCACTACAGATGTGGTTTGTAGTTGAGTTTGATCTGACTATTCACTCTTTTCTAACAACATATACCACGTGTATATTGACAAGAGTTTCATTATACAAACTTTAATGCATTTAATACGAAACAACAACTGAATCACCGGTGATCTGGTGGAAATGGAGAGGTGGATTCACCCTCAGACCAAACTGAAAATTAGAAGGGTAATTAAATATAAGTTGATTAGGTTGTAAATGGATAAACATCAGTGTTGGTGTGATCACCCACTGGCATTATTCCCATCATTAAACAGACTAATAGGATTTGGGCTGTAATTCACACCGGAGCCACATATTATTCTCTAAATCCAATCACACAGCGGTTGCATTTTATCCTGGCTGCTAAAATATGAAAAAATTAATAACCACCACCCCCAGTCTAATGGACAGTACAATACTCATCCTACCTCAGTGCAATAATAACACCCATGCACCTTGTTTTTAATTTTTCCTTGTATATATTCTTTATTACCTGTGTATATATATGTGTATATATATGTGTATATATTGTACAGACTTGTTATCTGTAGTATAGTTGGCTTTTTGTATATTTTATTAGTAAATAGTAATATTTTAGCAGTATTTGTTCAATTAATATTATATCTCTGTAGTTTTTGTATGTTGCCAGTATTTATCAGTATTTTGAGTGATATTTTAACCCATAAAGACCCAAACCTTCACTGGTCACCAAAATCCTCTACTGATCGAAAATGTTCAATACCTGTTGATCCAGTAATCCTGTCAATACAATAATTGTCAATAATTGGTGTAAAATGCAGTTTGTCATCTTTTCATGGTCATCATATATGACCTATTTGGACATTCAGAGGCTCCATAGTTACCGTGGAAACACCGTCATCTTCTACAACATTGATTCACCAGTAAAACCCATGGAGTTGGATCAGTGACAATGGAAGGAGACACAGGGTTAATGTTCAGTAAATGATATATTTCGATGAAAAAGTCACTTTTTCTTCAGTTTTCTCTGTTTCTGATACAATAAACCTCAACTTTAATCTGAGTTTTTATGAACATCTACATGATCAGTAAATTAAATAAAGGAAAATAGATGATTTTCACTAAAAAATTCTAAATAAAGGGGATAATATTACAATAAATGGTGATAAATCACTTAAGAAAAGTTAAATATAGAGAAAAATCTATTTGGGAAATGCCATAAAAGTAACACTGGGTCTGTATGGGTTAATACAGTCTTTTTTGCACTTTAAGTGTTTGCTGCTAAACAGAGACAGAGCTGCTAAATGGATTTTCACTGTTCGTGAAACAATGTCAATAAATATCTATTCTATTCTAAAAATGAAGCTGTATTTCTTTTTCTGGTGAAAAACATGCGTCTGACTGAGCTGTAATTAAATAAATGTCTGCTGTTCGGTAATTTCCACTGTTTTTTTTTTTTTTTGCCCCTGTGAGCCTGAAACACTGAAGTCATGACTTCAAAGTTCCCGGCCTGCTGGTAACAGGCATCACCGACCCACCAGGAGTCAGGCTCCCATGGCAGCAGACGCACACAAGCCAACATGCTCGGCTCCATGCTGCTAGCTTATCTCTGATCCGCCATCTCCCTTCCTGCGGTTTGGATCTGATGAAGCTCTGAACTTCAAAGTTTGTGTGTTTGCGAGAGTGTGCACTTACTGTATGTGCGCATGTAATGAAAAGCACCTGCATTTGATGAGGCGGGGAAATATTTAGTGTGAAACAATGAGGAGACATGAATGGATGGAGAGATTGAAGGATGGATGGATGGGTGAAAGAAAATCTGTCATTTCTTCATCTGTGGAATAGTTTGGATGGTAATGGAGGAGACAAGCAGCTTCAGGGTGGATCTAGTTACATGCAACGGTGTCAAGTAATTAAATTAATACAAAGAATGCATCTGAGAGGAGATGGAGACTCTGCACGTGCACAGAAGAACCATCTGTGAGCAATGTAACAGTCGCAAAACCACACAAACACACACCTTCAAGTCCTCCGTTATTTTAACAGACTTCCTGATAAACAAAAACTTAATATGTGAGAGTGACCAGTGTGAGAGGTGAGTGTACAGACTCCCACTGTGACGGAATGAAGCATGTTGAGCAGGTCATGGACTGAAGTACCAACACACCAACGCTGAACCCTGACCAGCAATGACTTTTCCACTGACAGTATTAGATAGGTAGGTAGATAGGTAGACAGGTAGATGGATATTATAATTTCCCAGTATTAGATCGATCGATCGATCGTTCTATCTATCTATCAATCGTTCTATCGATCGTTCTATCTATCTATCGTTCTATCATTCTATCTATCGAGGGTCGTAGTGAGCCAAAGTGATACAAAACCTGATGGCAGATCACAGACAGGATCACATCTGCATCAGTCCATACGTGTTTCTAAAGCCCTGTTCACGACGACATGGGAACATTTTTCTTAACACATATTTAATTCCATATTTTATCCACATAACTTCATTTTACAAAATATAACAAAATCAACTCCAAACTGGTCCAAATGGAAACAGCACACACTAATGAAATTTGCCACCACTCATTTAACATGATCTGATGTGGATGTTTTTCTAAACTGATTTTTTATTTTTATTTTTTGGGGGTTTTAATAAAATTCTTTTTTTTAATTTTTATTTTTTTCTTTTATGGGCTCAGGTGGCTGACAGGCAGCTGTCTGTACTGATAAGGCAGCAGCCGACACCAACTGTACTTTAATAAAATTCTTAACACAAAATCGACTCCAAACTGGTCCAAACTCTCAGCCAAACCATAGTTGTTGTTGTCCAACCTGTGGACATTGTGGATAATATACTGGATGTAGCAGACACACAGGCTTTAATCTGGCATGAAGGTAAAGCAGCAACAACAAGTTCAGCTGTACACTTGTGTTACCTTCAGCATTGGTTGTGGAAGTGTATTCTTTACATGATGTGGATTTGTCCATAACGTCCGTCCGGTCTGTCTCCTAAAGGTATCGCAGTTGACCTCCATCTACTGCAGGTCATACACTGGTTTATACACCTGGATTTGATGTTTCAGCCGCAACTTCATTAAATCTACATAAAATACACATGAGCAAAAGTGGACAACATCATTTTCCATGTCCATTTGTAAAAATCTCTGTGATGCAACCTAGAATGCTGTTAAAATGTGGACATTAGTGTGGATAAGGCATTAATGTCATAACATCTGACGCCAAGCCTGAGGAAAAACATTCCATCTTAATAAATAAACTACTGATTTTAGTTTAAGCAACTATATTCTAGCACAATCATTATAATAAAAAAAAAAACTGTAAATGTACATAGCGAAATTTTATGAGATTACAGGAATAAACTTTCAGCTATTTTACATGTGCTAAAACATTTGTTTGTCTAGATTATTCCATGTCCATGTTCCATCTCCTTATTTTTAGTTATTTCTAGTCTAGTTTTTAGCCTGTGCCCCTCATATCAGTAGGAAAAATATCCATAATCTGTTTCTTTTACAGACAGTGCATTTCTTTCTGCCCTGGCTAGCTCTCTGTATATATACTTACACATAGGAATACATACATATTATTTGACAGCCAAAATACAACTATAAATGAACTATACAAACCAGAAAAATACAGGGGAAAAAACCCCAGCAAAACTCAAAAACAGCACAAAACACACTAGTACAGTGGTTCTCAATGTTTTTCTGTCGGGCCCCCCTTTGGAGGATGAAAAATCTTTAGGCCCCCCTCAACCCCAACAACATTGTAACAGTGGTGCAATTATAACTTTAATTGAAAGAAACATCAATATTGTACCAATACCTTTTGCTTTTCCTTGAATAATTTGTTGTGCAAATTAAAAATAACTCAGATTTTTGCTTGAATAATACAAATAAACTTAACCAGACTGCCCCGAGACAATATTTTTCCAAATAAAAATAAGCAATGTGCAATTATCTTACAACTATGATAATAAAGCTACTTTTTTAGAACAACAAACACATTTTGGTAACAAAGACAAACATTTTAACATTATGAGTGGCTGAAATGAGCCTGTTTCCATTGCACATCTCAAACTGTGCAAAAACACAAACATGTCACATTTTTCTTTTCCAGTCCAATCCTTGTCCATTCTCCAAACCTACACTCTTTGTCTAGTCTAGTCACAGATCACCATGGCAGTAGATTTGTTTGTTGTACGTCCCTAAAATGAATCCAGGGTGCTCGTACGCTAAAACATTAGTATGCTAATGTTTGTCTGCTACATGTTCTAACCCGAAGAAAAAAAAAAAAAAAAATCCCAGGAGTAGGGCTGTGCAATTAATCGAAATTCAATTATGATTTCGATTATTATACGCAACGATTACAAAAATTATGTAATCGAGAAAAAACGATTATTAATTTTGAGTTGTTTTAATTCACGCGCACGCAAGCTCCCATGAGCTGCTCTGCCCCGCCCCCCTTTAAGATACTGCTGCCAGCTAGTCGGCAGGTCCACCCCAAGAGGAAAGTTGTACCTAGCGGTCTGGAAAAATGGCAGGAGAATCACAGCAGAAGTGCTTGGTAAACAAAAAAGGCAAATCAAATTCAATTGTATGGAATCACTTTGGGTTTGACGAAGAAGACGAAGAGCAAAAACATATCACGTGCAAAAAGTGTTTCGTAGTTGTGTTCGCACCGACCGCTAACACAACAAACCTTTTTAACCATCTACAGTTTAACCACCGCCACCTTTATCATAATCTTATGAAAAACTAAAACACAAAAACAACTTTGTCCGCAATGCATACTTCAGTCTCTGAATCTCTTTACGCTGCAACTCCCGTATTAACCTAACTGAAACCTCACGGCACGCCACTGAATTTACTATGTTTCATACTACATTGAACATACTTGAATTTATAATTTGCACTTTACGTGAGTTTTTTTTTTTTTTTTATTGCTACAGTTCTATGGCAAGTCTATAGCAGTTTAATTCCAGTGCACTATTTGTTTACAAAAGGAAACATACTTGAATTTACAGTACACTTATTTGCATTCAAAGATTTTTTTGTTTCGTACAAAAGTGAACATACTTTGTTTTAGTGGTTAAAAGCTTTATTTATGTTTAAAGAGTACATTTTACATTGTTTTGCAAGAAAAAAATAAACAACTTTAAGGTTAACAAATAATCGTTTTTAATAATCGTGATTTCAGTTATTGCTAAAATAATCGTGATTTTTTTTTTTTTTCTGTAATCAAGCAGCCCTACCCAGGAGTGATCCCATGACCCCCTGGCAGGCCTTCGCGCCCCCCCTAGGGGTCCTGCCCGACAGTTTGAGAAACACTGCACTACACTCCAAAACAGCACTATGACTGTACAATAATTTACAAGAATTCACCGTAAAACACCAGTAAAACCTCACTAAAATGTTGCTAATAGTAGTGTTTGTAAAGCTGAGCGTACCTGCTGAAAGGACCACCGTTCATTACTGCTCACATCTGGGTCATCTGTCAGGTCACCACACACAGTAAACCTGGGCCTCTGTTGACTGTTTCTTTCAAAAATTAGCAGGTATTAAGCTTCATATCCACAAAATAAGTTTCAGCCATCTGTTCTTTTCATTTTAATCAACAGGAAAGCGATGGAAAGAGAGTTCTGGGCACGTCATGAATTCTGTTGAGTTTTGAGTTTGCTAATGTTGAGTTTAGCGTCCATGCTAACGCTAGCATGCTAAGTTAGCCGCTATGCTATCTGCTGCTCATATTGTGTGTGTTATCAGAGCACAGACACACAGTGTTCACAGAGCTAACCACTGTTTTCTGCTTGGACCATAGTCCTATCATAGTAAAACTTAAAAATGGTAAACTGTTGACCTCCTTACCAGTACAGTACAATTGCAGAATGAACTTGTAAAGTTAGCACCATTCATGTAAGTTGCCTACCCTACCTACCCTTTTTTTTTTTTTTAACGCCGAGGAAACAATATGTCATTTATTTTGGGATTGCACCTATACACATATATTTTGGATTGATTTATATAATTTTATAAACACAAAAATTGACTCTTTGTGTAAACTGAACTTTCAACACATTTTATTTGGCCTATCACACATTGATAAAGTAACTCCAGAAAAAAGATATATTATCGACCTTTTGATTATTTTTGCCAAAGCCCTTTCAAAGCCCTTTTTTCCAATTACGTAGACAATTTGAGAAACAGTATAAATTCTAAAGCAAATAAAACAAAAAAAAAAGTCAAATGTATAATCTTATTCAATTTGCATAATTTCTATTTATTCCTCGAGCAATTTTTTTATTACTTTTTTTTTTTAATTTAATTTTATTTATTATTTTTTATTATTTATTTATTTGTTCTTTCCTAATGTTTTTACTTACATGTATTTCTCTATATAATGTAAAAGATTTTGCAAATTATGGAACTTTCTACCCTTGTTGTTGTATACTATTATGTATATTTACTGTTCAATGTTAATTGTTCAAAAATACAAAAATAAAAATAAAAAAAAACTACCCCCTTTTTTTTGTTTTGCTTAATTCAAGACTTTTATTTTATTTTATTTTTATTTATTTATTTATTTATTTATTTATTTTGCTTAATTCAAGCAACAACAACAACAAAAAAACTGCCAATGGAACAAGTGGAAATTATCTTGGTAAGATTTGTTAAAATAAGATTTTCCAGATCTGTTGTCGAAAAAAAAGTTTTTAAATCTCATTACAAGTTGCTCTTTAGGTGATTATGTCTTATTTTAAGTGTGATGAGATATTTTGACTACAAATGACTAAAAAAAAACACTTGGTAAGATTTAGATTTTTGCAGTGCAGCATGGGTCAAATCTTTCCCGTTATTTATTTTTCAGGTTCTGAATTGTCGAAAAATAAGTTTTTAAATCTCATTTACAAGTTGCTCTTTAGGTGATTATGTCTTATTTTAAGTGTGATGAAATATTTTGACTACAAATGACAAAAAAAAAAAACACTTGGTAAGATTTTGATTTTTGCAGTGCAGCATGGGTCAAATCTTTGCCATTATTTATTGTTCAGGTTCTGTATTTCTGTGTGGACTGAGCCTGGCTGTGACCATCCAACCAGACCAAGGCCAGCAGCTGGAAATCGAATAATAAAATGAATAATACATCACTGAATTCAAGAACTTTTAATATAAGTTTGACAAGTCTAATGATTATTTCATTTCGAACGAGGTAACTAATCTGGAATCCATTACATTTCAGATGTAACCTTCCCACCACTGGGCGTGAACAGGTTCAGGGGAGAGCAGAGGAGAGATGGATGGATGGATAAAGACCAGGGCAGAAAGTCCAGAGGTGGGTTAGTTGAGCTTCCTGAGTGTATAACAAGGAGATGAATTGGCATGAATTTAAGAGGCACAAAGGCTAAAACAGGATTGGAAGCATGGATGGAGAGAGAGGAGAGGAGGGGATAAAAGAGATTGGAACCAAGGATAGTCTTGATCAGATAAAGTGAAAGGGAGATGAAAATATAGAACGCAGCAGGAAAGTAGGAGGAAGAGAGGATTTCTGCGTCTGAAGGGATTGTACACATGGCAGCATGTGAGAGGGATGAAGGGATGGATGGAGGATGAGGAGGATAGGGCAGAGTGGAGAAATGAGAGGCTGCAAGTGAAGGAGGTTTCAGCCTGAATAAGCTCCCATGAATGGAGCTTTAAGGGGGGGGGGGTTTGGAGCACTTTAAAGCAGTCTGAGGAGTACGGCTACAGCAGCGCTCCTTATACAGTCATTTGTTATTCTTTTTTAGGGGATTTTGCTTTATTTTACAGTGGATACTCAGAGAAAACATGGAGGTGGATAATTGTGCCAAGGTTCAAACCCACAGTCTTTCCAATTTATGAATAGTGTTACAACACTATGAGCCTCAGTAGACACTCAATTTTGCATGGTTGTTAAGCTTATACCGTAAACACAGGGAAATGCTTAACGATTGGCAGCATCCACACCTACATCTGCATCCCATCATTTTTGTAGCCACTATATATTTTGGTGGTAATGTGATGGAAACACTTTAAAATTCAAAGCAGGAAAGAGGCATTGACTTTCATGAACACTTTTTCTCCCACTTTATCGAAAGCTAATGGTGAAATGAATAGTGAGACAGAGGACGATATCAAGAACACATCATATAAGAACCTCACAATCACTAAGTTTATTGTAATTAAAGAGTAAATGTGATGTTTTTTTTCACAGCTGAGGACATGTAATTTTTGACTCCATATGTGTGCATCACTTACTTTGTAAAAACTATGGAGGCTGATACTGAAGGGCTGATTGCGATGGAATAATTAAAACTTCTGCATTGGCATATGGTCAGATATGAAAACTGGTCAGGGATTCCGTTTAATACTTTTGTTTTCTCTTCTGACAGAATTATTACAGGTGGAATGTTTCAGGTGATGACATGGATAGGATGATTTGAATTCAGGTATGCATCCATCCGGTCTGTGCATATAATGCCCCGTTTCCACTACATGGTATCGGCTCGACTCAACCCGACTCGGCCTTTTTTGCGTTTCCATTACGAAAAAGGACCTGGAATCTGGTACCTGGTACTACTTTTTTGGTATCACATCCGCCAAGGTTCCAGGACTGGGGACCAGATACTAAAACGTGATGTGTAAACACTGCAGACCACTAATTGGTCAGACAGTTGTCTCTGTGACCCGCCCTTTTACAAAAAACAGATGCGGAAGTTGACAGTAAATATAGCGGTACATTAATCTACATGATAACAGCCCAAAACCACACCATGCTCGGTCGAGGAGATTCAGTCTTAGGTGGCTGACGTAAAAATTCAGACGAGACAACACGCAACGAGAGAGTTTATCAGCAACTCTCTGAACAGACGACACAGAAATAACACGCTGCATCACTATGACGACCAGATACTGTAAAGTCGGTAGTATCTTGTAATGGAAACACTCTCCAGGAATACCGAGTCGAGCCGAGCCGAGCCGAGCCACACCGAGTCGAGCTGGTTCCATGTAGTGGAAACGCGGGATAAGTCTTTGTTTCTTCTTCAGGTCGCATGCTCCACGTCAAACAAAGGGAAAAGAGGATGGACTGGGCCTGATCCTTCACCTTAAAGGGTTGGGTGTGGCCTGATAGGTGAGGGTTAGGTCCTGACCCTCCCCACCAGGAAGTGGAGTTTTTAACATACATATATAATTTTTGTCAATTTAAAAGAGAAAAAGAAAGTCACAATTTGTTGTAAAACTGCTGAAGTATCAGACTGAAAATTCATAAATACAAAGACTGAAAGTTTCTCGCCTTTTTCAATACTTTTAAATATCTCTCTCAAGAACTCGGTGAAATATGCTGATGTAATACCTGTCTTAGTGCTGGTGATGTGGCTCATGTATAGCAAAAGATGCAGTCTACTGAGCTGTTTAACACAAAAATAGATGGTTCTTTAGTATACTTGCCTCAAACTGCGACTTTATCGACTTGTAGCATTGTCTTTTAAATTAAACATCATATTTGTAAATGGTGACATAATTCAAGCCAAATCCAAACATCATCTTTCTTTTGTTCGTGACTTCCATTCATACAGTTGCAGAAAAAAGGATTAGACCATCAAACGTCATCAAAAAAAATGTTTGTGCAATCAAGTACTAACTCCTGTGTGGATCATATGACTAAAACAGACAGAATAGAAAACATGGAATGCCTAAAAGCATTGTTTTTGTCAGTACAATGCCATAGATATTGACATAAGAACTGAAGTGATTTTGGTTATTGTCAATAAAACCATGTTAAATGGATAGATATCATCTCTGAAATTAAACTACTATGAGCTATTTTTGTTGTTATCATTATATTTGTCCAAACAAATGTACCTTTAGTTTTATCAGGCATTAAAATGAACAAGAAATTGAAGAAAACAAGGGGTGGTCTAATATTTTTTTCCACAACTGTATTTTTTTTTTTTTTTTGGTGTAAATATGACCCATGTTGCATAGCAGAAGGGGTAGGACACCTAATTTCTTGTTTTTCAATTTTACCACAAATGAACCAGAAACAGCATCTTTACATTTGGTTACACTATAAAACAATTACTCTAGCATTAAAACCTGGATTTGATTCCTTGAAAGTGTTGGATCACTTCATAAAACAGTATTAATTTGACTGTAAATAATGTGTTAAGGGAGTGTTTTAACTTACAGTGAGCTCAGTGTGAAAATCTTCATTGGATATCTTGATTAAAACCACCTCAAAACTCTTTACTTCCCACGTATCGGCCTGCATTTCCCTCTACGTCCACATTCTCTGACACTGATTTGCATGTTTCTGGCGTCTCGATGACAGCGTGCATATATCCAAATACACTATCAGTTCACTTATTGGCAGTTTAGTTCTTTTTCTCTCGTTTTAACCTTCATTTTCAACCCCTCTGTCGTTTCGACCTCTTTACTCTGTCAGCACTATTTACAAACTTACACATCATCACTTCGACCCCGTTCAAAGAAAAACACTGACTGTTGGATGCAGCTGGTTAAATATTTTTGCGATCCTGTCTTCAGATATTCTGTTGCACAACTCTCCGCTAACAATCACAATAACCATTTTCAGATTGCGTTTTTGACTTTTATTAAAGGGATTCACATTATTGTGTAGAACCAAAGGAGATTCTATTCTTTACATCTGTGGATTCTCATTATAGTGACAAAAACTGTTTCCATTTGATCTCCACTCGCTGCTTCTCTAAGTGTTTGGATCAGTGTCTATACAGTTTCCCTTAAAGGTCCGTCAGATTAACACCACAGCGGCGCCCACACTCACACTTGGAATTGAACCTTTTTAACAAGAGGTCACAGGAAGGAAAGGTTTGTTTTTATTGAGTGGTGTTGATGGTCTAATCTTTGCATCTCAGTTCCCAGAAGATGAATGTTGTAATCCCAGAATTATTCACACATTACCTGAAAACTCCTGGATGGCAGCAAAAGAATGAAGAAATTAACAATAAATAGAGACAATAAGATGAAAAGAGTCATGAATAGTAATATAAAGAATGTCATATGTTTTACTTCTTTGTGTTCCCGGAACAAAAAAGTTGTTCCCCAATGTGCAAGTTATTAAGAAACTAAATCTGTGTATTAACAGAGTCTCTTCTTCTCATGCCAGAACTAGATGACTGATACCATTAAACACTAGAGGCCTGTGAGTCACAAACTCAATTAATGGAAGTGATGAAACGTACGCACATCTAAGCAGTGTTTTCCTCAGGGTTGTTGGGATGTTTGTTTTAGAGAAAGAGAAAGACAGATGGAGAAGAGTGAGTGAGAAAGCAATGAAAAGTAGACATTTTATCCAAAAGTGAGTGGGAAAAGCTAAATAACAAGCATTCAGTTAACAGAGCAGGAGAAAACCTCTTTTGAACGTGGCTTATTAGATTTCACTCTACTTTGCTTTTAAAAGCCAGGAGTTTGAGACAAAATTATATGTTTCAAAGCACTGTTAGCAAAAAATCTGCCTCGAGTAGCAAAAGCAAAGACATTTGTCTCAACTGTGGAGTGGCTGGCTATTCATTTTGAGCAGGAACCCATGTAATTTACTGCTTTCCCAAGCACAATGTAAACTAAATTACGGGTTGTAATACAATGCATGGCTTACATTGATAACAAGGACATTCGGCAACAAGGAAAAGAGTCGGAGGCTTGGCCTATGCTCATGCGCGAGCACACAAGTCATCTCATAGCATCATGCACGCAAAGCATTGTCATGTCCAAAATGACACTGTAAACTTTGGTAAGAAAGTATATTAAGGTCAGATTCGGTGATAATCTTTGGATTAGTTCACCGAAGCGAGCAGATACAACTCAGGCCTTTACAGCTTATTTAAGCTCACAGCAGAAATGGAAAAAAACGTTTACATTGCCTTGCCCGGGCCCTCGATTTCCTTTCCCAGGATATTAATGAGGAAATGACACACACTTGTAAAGAAAGAATGAAAGAAAAGGAGGGAAGAAGGAGAAAAGAAAGAAGGAGTGAGGGATGGAAGTTTCAGAGGGATGAGGGCGGGTGATTAATCCCGCTTTGAGTCGACTCCGCCGGGAATTCCATCAAAAGGACGAAGAAAAGGGGATTTTAATTGCTGTTCCCTTCACGTTTCCCAAAACGCTTACCTACCTCCACTCTCCCCACCACCTCCTGCACCACCCCAACCCACCCTCTCCTCCTTCCCCTTTTCCTTCACCGTCCTGGTGAGGGGGGGTCGCCCTGGAATCCGGCAGGCCTCCCACCGCACACACATGCACAGACCAAAAATTACTTTCAGATGTGGGGTGAAAGCAAAGGTAGGTGTGTATGTGTACGCTCAAAACGCCACCTCAACCTCTGCGGCCTATGTATAGCGCCTCATTTTTGTATTTAAGCGTATGTTTATCTTGCTGTCACATGTGTCTGTGCGCTGAAGTCCCACATGTATTCAATTACAGCATAATCCAAGACCCTGTTAGAACAAAGCCATCGGCCGTTCACAGTGTGTTGATAACCTAATACAAAAGGCTGACCCCAGAGGAGCCCTATGTCTTGATATTACATTCATCTGCACGGATAAAACCGCCTGTAGAGTGTGATCCGCACACATCTGGTGGATGTGTTTCATCCCTCTGCTGTAGTGGCTCTCAGAGTGGAGCCCTGGGACTCATCAGACGACCTTGAAACCCAGTGTTTCCCCAATAAAAATGAAGAATAGTTTCATTCCAGTATTATTTCACCTACCAGTTAGTTAAATCAGAGCCTGTACTAACCGTGTCCCACTGCTATGTGCTACAGTCATATCCCCAGACAGGAGTGCCACTCCATTTCAGTATTACAGACTTCCCACTCGCCTGGATACTCCAAACTGTTAGATTTACTCTACTTCTCATGTTCATATAGATTCCAGGAGGTATGTTAGATTAAGCCATCTACTTTAAATTAGCCATGACAGTTTGACTGCAAATGGATTTGGCCGTGCCCTAAATGTCGTCAATGTGTCAAAATCAACTTTTAATACTGTGGTTATGTATGAAGTGCTGTTGCTATGGTTACCTGCAATGTGGGCTTGCGCTATAATCACCTACAAACAAGTAATTCTATGGAAATAACTGGATATGTCATAAAAATTGTATATTATGATATTCTGGGAATTATTTTTAAGTAAAGTTTATTTATAAAGCGTTTTTCACAGATAAAAATCATAAAGTGCTGCGCATAAAATGGGTGCAATAAAACATAAAAATAATTTCATAGAATAAATAAAAGGATAAATCCATCAATCAAAAGCTTTCCTCAATAACAATGCCTTGAGCTGCTTTTTAACACACTTTCAGCCAGTATTGTGTAACTTTTGCAGCCATAGAAGCAGGGAAAATGAGACAAAAGTTTTGTAATATAAAAAAATCCACAATGGATAGAAAACAAATAACACCACAGCATACCTGCACTATTTGAATGGATGTAAAGCAGGAATTAATCATACATTCTTTGAAAAAACAGCCCCTTTCTCTGCAAATGCATCTTATTAAAAACAGTCTAATTCTAAGTTGCAAAAGGCAGTTAAAGGCCCCTTATTAACCCATAAAGGCCCGGTGCTACTTTTGTGGCAATTCCAAAAATAGTTTTTTCTTTATATTTAACTTTTCTTGAGTGATTTATCACCTTTTACTCGAATATTATGCTGTGTTTTGCATT
Organism: Sphaeramia orbicularis; assembly: GCF_902148855.1. Lineage (NCBI taxonomy): Eukaryota > Metazoa > Chordata > Actinopteri > Kurtiformes > Apogonidae > Sphaeramia > Sphaeramia orbicularis. The sequence continues at coordinate 7,352,542 of NC_043966.1, forward strand.
TTTAAGTGAAAATCTGGTATTTTCCTGTATTTAATTTAGTGATCATGTAGATATTCATAAAAGCTCAAATTAAAGTTGAGGGTTATTATATCAAAAACACAGAAAAATTAAGAAGAAGTGTCTTTTTCAGTCCAATCTCTCATTAACTGAACATAAACCCTGTGTGCCCATCTATGGTATTAGATTTAAGCCAAAAAGAGGTTGAACGTGTGGAAGAGTTTTGTATCTGTAATAAAGCTTTGCAGCTGAAGAAAAGTTTTGAACACACGTAAAAAAAATTAAAAAAAAAAGAGGTTGGAAAAATAATTTGTGGAAGTGTAAACCATATTTGTATCAATGGGAATGTTTTGTTCAAATGTGTAACTAAATCTGATAGAGGCACAACTCTGCCACCCTCAGGTGCAACGCTGAAGTTACGGGTTACAAAACTCAAGTTACGGATCACCAAATACAGGGTGACACAAAAAAATGGGAACTTTTTAACAATCCAATAAAACCAAGAGTGATGGAAGAAAAATATTTTATTCATAGTAATTGAAACCTTAAAACATGTCATTTAAGAAACAATGATGGAATTTTAATTTTTTAAAAATTAAAATGGGAATTTTTGAACGCCGTGGGCTCCGTAAGACAGACTCGCGTACAACATCAATGTTCTGTGGAGTACGAGCACTTCTTGGTCGTCCTGTTGGTTTCTTCTTTCGGGCAGATCCAGTCTCTTCAACGTTATTAATCCAACATTTTATCGCGTGTTTTGATGGAACAGCACCATGACGTCCTAAGTTGTAAAAACGTCGGAACTCCCTCTGCGCAGCTGTCAAACTATCACCGTTTTTATAAAACATTTTTATGGCTAGCGCACGCTGTTGCCCGTTCCACTGATCCATGGTTACTAAAATGGGGGTGTGTTTACTTGCTCAAGGTCACTGTCTCGCAGTGCTGCCACTTGCTCATGTCTGCCAATACGCACTTCAAAAAGTCCCGTTTTTTTGGGTCACCCTGTACAAGCTACGAATTACAAATTTTGGCCTTGTTCGGATGTCCGAGCAAATAACCAATCAGAGAATTATTCACTGACCTGCCAATCAACATTACCCCACCTATATGCAAATTTCCACCCAATCAAATAGTAGCGGCAACTTTTCCGCACAAATTTGAATATCAAATATAAACTCGGCGGCACTATCTCTCCATCCAATGTACTTCGTATTATGGTAATTCATTAACTGTCGTTCTGCCAAAGCCTGTCAATGGTCCCACCCAATGATCCGTCGATGCTCAAATTTGTGCGGGAAATTTGCTGCTGCTATGATTGGGTGGAAATTTGCATATAGGTGGGGTAATGTTGATTGGCAGGTCAGTGAATAATGCTCAGATTGGTTATTCGCTCGGACATCAGAACAAGGCCAAAATTGGTAATTTGTAACTTGAGTTTTGTAACCCGTAACTTCAGCGTTGCACCTGAGGGTGGCAGAGTTGTGCCTCTATCAGATTTAGTTACATGTGAACAAAACATTCCCAATGATACAAATATGGTCTATACTTGCACAAATTATTTTTACAACCTCATTTTTTTTAAATTTTTTTTTTTTACATGTCTTCAAAACTTTTCTTCAGCTACAAGTCTTTTCTACAGATGCAAATCTCTTCCACATGTTCAACTTCTTTTTGGCTTAAATCTTCTCCAATATCCATCCACTGTCATTGATCTAGCTTCATGGGTTTTACTTGTGAATCAATATTGTAGAAGATGACAGTGTTTCCATGGTAACTATGAAGCTTCTGAATGTCCAAATGGGTCATATCTGATGACCACGAAAAGATGACAAACTGTTTTTTACACCAATTATTTACATGTATTGATAGGATTGGTGGATCAGAAGTTATGAAATATTTTAGATCAGTAGATGCTGTTAGTCGCCAATGGATGTTTGGGTCTTTACGAGTTAATGTCTGCAGAAAATATGCATGAATTATTTTTAACACACTTTCAGCCAGTATTGTGTAACTTCTGCAGCCATAAAAGCAGTGAAAGTGAGTAACACTATTTGCATGGATGTACAGGGTGGGGAAGCAAAATTTACAATGAACATTTAGTTGTTTTTTCTCAGCAGGCACTACGTCAATTGTTTTGAAACCAAACATATACTGATGTCATAATCATACCTAACACTATTATCCATACCTTTTCAGAAACTTTTGCCCATATGAGTAATCAGGAAAGCAAACGTCAAAGAGTGTGTGATTTGCTGAATGCACTCGTCACACCAAAGGAGATTTCAAAAATAGTTGGAGTGTCCATAAAGACTGTTTATAATGGAAAGAAGAGAATGACTATGAGCAAAACTATTACGACAAAGTCTGGAAGTGGAGGAAGCAACAAAAAACGTACCAAAGCTTTTATTAAAGCTCTCAAATCCAAAATTCTAAAGGATCCAACCAAATCCATGAGAAAAATGGCAATTGAACTTGAGGTAGACAACAAGACCGTTAGAAATGCAGTAAAATATGATTTGAAGTTAAAATCTTACACAAGAACACCAAAACACTTGTTGACAACAGCAACAAATCCAACTTTAGCAATTTTTGGGAATCATGTTTATGGTCGCCTTCTAGCCCAGATCTAAACCCTCTGGATTCTGCTGTTTGGGGCGTTTTAGAACATGCTACCAATAGAACATCACACAGCAATGTCGACTCTCTTAAAGATACTATTCAAGAAGAATGGGAGAAGTTGTCACCCGAATATTTGAGGAACACTTGTGCAAGTTTCAGGAAGCGTGTGAAGGCAGTTATTGAGAAAGAAGGAGGACACATACAGGGGTTGGACAAAATAATGGAAACACCTTCACCTCAAGATGATAATGCCCCAATCCATACAGCTAGAATTGTTAAAGAATGGCATGAGGAACATTCTAATGAAGTTGAGCATCTCGTATGGCCGGCACAGTCCCCAGACCTCAACATTATTGAGCATTTATGGTCAGTTTTAGAGATTCAAGTAAGACGTCGATTTCCACCGCCATCGTCTCTAAAAGAGTTGGAGGGTATTCTAACTGAAGAATGGCTTAAAATTCCTTTGGAAACAATTCACAAGTTGTATGAATCAATACCTCGGAGAATTGAGGCTGTAATTGCCGCAAAAGGCGGACCTACACCATATTAAATTATATTTTGTTGATTTTTTTAAGGTGTTTCCATTATTTTGTCCAACCCCTGTAGAATAAAAACATTTTCTATTATGTCAATTTTCTTGTGGCAAATAAATTCTCATGACTTTCAATAAACTAATTGGTCATACACTGTCTTTCAATCCCTGCCTCAAAATATTGTAAATTTTGCTTCCCCACCCTGTAGAGTAGGAAATAATCTTACATTCAGTGAAAAAACAGCCCCTTTCTCTGCAAATGTGTCTCATTAAAAACAGTCTAATTCTCTGTTGCAACAGGCAGTTAAAGGCGCAATTAATGTCTGCAGAAAATATGTATTAATTGCACATGAACCCACTTCTCATTCTCTTTCTTCAAATCTTTGAGTTTGTGAGGCTTCAATAGGTCAGATCAGGTGAATCTGCAACTCATCTCTGTTTCAGCATCTTAAAAATAAAAAGTGCTGATAAAAATCTGGCAGCTTTATTGCAAACATATTACCTTATAAACCTGGAATCTGCAGAAAATATCATTAATGAGCGTCTGATCCTGACTGCTCTGGTTTAGATGAAGTTATTGCGGCTGTGCTGTGTGTATAAATGCACACTGCCTCTTTTGGAATTCAGAGACTCTTATTTCACATGCTGTGTGATGCCATGGATACCAAATAGAACATTAGTAAGGTTTCTGTGAAATCCCCGATACGTTCAAGAACAATATTATTATAAAATTCAGACATTAATCAAACACTTTTCAGACCTGCTTGTGTTACATGAGCTATCTAGAAAGTGTTACAAACACAACGCAGAAGAGAAGCAAAAGAAGCAAAGTATGTAAATGTTTGATGTGAATATGGAGATCTCTGTGTCCATGTCTCTGCTGATTAAAGACATGTAATTTAATGCATTATGCAGCAGGTTTCTTTATACACTGTGTAAATGTGGAAAGAAGTCTGAAACACACGATACAGCAGCACAAAAAAGGACAAATTGCATGCAGGTACAAAACCTTGGATGCGTTTGTACCAGCATATCATTACTGCAAAATCTGTTCTCTGTCATTCAGCCATCCAACATGCGTTACAGATTTAACTGTGAATATGTAAACCGAACTAACCAAAGGTCTAAAACACCTCTATCACCTACTGCATGGAATCATAATAAGGAAAACAGAATAAAGTTTGTGAAATATTACTGATAATACAAAGAACTGAGAGGAGTAGAAGAGAAAAAGTAAATGAATGGGAAAAAAAAAAGTAAATAAAAATTGAAGTCAGTGGGACATGGCTGCACACAGAAAATATGAAACAAATCTGCTGCACGTTTTACCAACAACAGACAGAATTATTCTCAAAATTTGATATCTGCTGCTTACTTTTGCAGGGGCAGGGGCAAAAAAAAAAAGGGTACATATAGTGCGTTCTTGCCACTGAAGAGGGCACTTTATATTTTGACTCCCAAGAGGGCACTTTAGTGCATGTTATGACTCCCACTACGGCATTTTAGTGCACATTTTGACTCCCAAGAGGGCACTTTAGCATGCGTTTTGGCTCCCACTAGGGCATTTTAGCGCACATTTTGACTCCCAAGAGGACACTTTAGTGTGCGTTATGACTCCTACTAGGGCATTTTAGCGCATGTTTTGACTCCCAAGAGGACACTTTAGCGCACGCTTTGACTCCCACTAGGGCATTTCAGTGAGCGTTTTGACTCCAGAGAGGACACTTTAGTGTGCATTTTGACTCCCACTAGGGCATTTTAGCGCACGTTTTGACTCCCAAGAGGACACGTTAGTGCACATTTTGACTCTCACTAGGGCATTTTAGTGCACGTTTTGACTCCCAAGAGGGCACTTTAGCGCGCACTTTGACTCCCACTGGGGCGTTTCAGTGAGCGTTTTGACTCCAGAGAGGACACTTTAGCATGCGCTTTGACTCCCACTAGGGCATTTTAGCGCATGTTTTGACTCCCAAGAGGACACTTTAGCGTGCATTTTGACTCCCACTAGGGCATTTTAGCCCACGTTTTGACTCCCAAGAGGACACTTTAGCACACGTTATGACTCCCACTAGGGCATTTTAGCACATGTTTTGGCTCCCAAGAGGACACTTTAGCGCGCGTTTTGACTCCCACTAGGGCATTTTAATGCGCGTTTTGACTCCCACTAGGGCATTTTAGCGCGCGTTTTGACTCCCAAGAGGACACTTTAGCGCGCATTTTGACTCCCAAGAGGACACTTCAGCGCGCGTTTCAGTGAACGTTTTGACTCCAGAGAGGACACTTTAGCATGCGCTTTGACTCCCACTAGGGCATTTTAGCGCATGTTTTGACTCCCAAGAGGACACTTTAGCGTGCATTTTGACTCCCACTAGGGCATTTTAGCCCACGTTTTGACTCCCAAGAGGACACTTTAGCACACGTTATGACTCCCACTAGGGCATTTTAGCACACGTTTTGGCTCCCAAGAGGACACTTTAGCGCGCGTTTTGACTTCCACTAGGGCATTTTAATGCGCGTTTTGACTCCCAAGAGGACACTTTAGCGCGCGTTTTGACTCCCAAGAGGACACTTCAGCGCACGTTATGACTCCCACTAGGGCATTTTAGCACACATTTTGACTCCCAAGAGGACATTTTAGTGTGCATTTTGACTCCCACTAGGGCATTTTAGTGCATGTTTTGACTCCCACTAGGGCATTTCAGTGCACATTTTGACTCCCACTAGGGCATTTTAGCGTACGTTTTGACTCCCAAGAGGACACTTCAGCACGCATTTTGACTGCCCTGGGACATTTTAGTGCGCGTTTTGACTCCCAAGAGGACACTCTAGCGCGCATTTTGACTCCCTCTAGGACATTTTAGTGCATGTTTTGACCTCCAAGAGGGCACTTTAGCACACATTTTGGTTCCCAAAAGGGGACTTTGTAGTGTGTTGGCTCCTAAGAGGGCACTTTAGCTTGCGTTTTTCAACAATTGGGCCACAAGGGGGGGAGCAACCACCCCCCTGCCCCCCCTTGTGCACACCACTGCCTCGGAGCGTAACTGTCTCTAGCTGTAAAAACTACATTTGATCTCTAATACAATGTGTTTGAATGGGCAGTGATTCATCCTGGACAGATAAAAAGTAGTTGAATGTTCTGCAGTGGGAGTATCTGTCTAAACCTGTGACAACTCAACTGACCTGATGAATGGCTTTTATTTACCTTACAGCTGTACTCTGTTTTTATCGTCATCATTCACCTCAACAACACCCTTTACTTTCCCTTTCAGATGAACCAGGATCAAAGTGAAGAGTTAAGGGAGGGGGCCCTGAAGTGGAGATAAGATGCGGGTGTTTGATTTCGACCACAGTTAGAGGTCTGACTGTCATGTCATGGATAGATGACTTTAACAAACTTCCCTCAGAAGAGACCAGCAGGCAGGAGAAGTTTACCTCCCCCATGGCATCATATGGCCTCAGTTAGAGATAAGGGCGTTGGACATGTGTTGTGCAGTTTTCTATAGATAGATCTGAAAGGATTGAAGCTGAAACAAATAACATGTAGCTGCAGTTTGTTTGTTTCCTTTCGCTTGGGTTGGAACTTTACATCTCCAAGATCACACAATGATCATTTGATTGCTCCAGATGACAAACATGCTCTCCTGAGTGGAGTCTGATATTCAACACGACCTCTGAAACCACAGCTCTGCTTCAGTATAAAAGTACTGAGCACTTCAGGGTCAGATAAAGAACAGGAAACATACTGAAATATAGTTTTATATGTATCTTTCTCAGTTAATAAAACATCACCTACACATGTATACGCTGTATATTCACATGCACTTGGCGTCATATGGACCTTGTTACAGGCATGAGTTTTTAAAAGGTATTTTTAATACTTTGCAATGAAGTAGGTTATGTTTGGTTACCTGCGCCTTGGGAGGGCATGGACAGATAACATCTCTGTTGACATTTGCAAGTTCAGTATTTAAGTCCTTGCATTTTCATGTCAAAATATATATCTGAGAAGTCACACAGTAAAAAGTATATGTGTTTATACATATATTTACATCAGAAAAATAGATATTTGTGATAAAAATCAATGTGTAGCTAAAGTAGAAAGTGTTGTTTTCTCAGAAATTATTATTATTATTATTATTATTATTATTATTAATAATAATAATAATAATAATAATAATAATAATAATAATAATACATTTTATTTATAGGCGCCTTTCCTGGAACTCAAGGACACCGTAGAGTAAAACATCAGAGTATAAAACAAGCAATAAAACAGAGTAAAAAATAAAAGGCAGGTTAAAAAATTGGACAATGCAATTGTGTTCACAAAGAGAAAGTGGTCATAAACAGATGGGTTTTGAGTTTGGATTTGAAAAGAGGGAGTGAAGTGATATTTCTGAGCTCCGGTGGAAAGGAGTTCCAAAGTCCATCTTGTCCATATTTGGATATTTTCACACTTGAATAATACATTCAACATGTTTTCATCTTGTTTGCCATCATTAAATTGTCTTTAAATAACAATTAATTACATGGATTTTCTGTTTTTCTATTAAATTTAATACCAGTTAAAGCACATCTGTCTCTAGGAGGTAAGGCTTTGTGATTTTTTTATTTGGTCAAAGGCCCCGTGGTGTTAGTTTTCCTCACAATGGGAGACCAGCAGAGTGACTCACTACTCCGTCTCGTTGTCACACAAATACCTCGACCTGTCACTGGAAATTAAATTCAGTTAATATCTCTACAGTTCAGCACATTGGCATCTTTGACAGAACTTCACAGCTCTAGTGATAATTTTAGGTCATTTCTAAACTAGAAATATAACATAGAACCCTGATTAAGGCAGTTTCAGTGCTAACTTTTTCTTGTCGATAGTCACTTTTCTATTTGACATTTTCACAAAACTTTGCCGATATTTACTAAATGTCGAAAAAAGAGACATGGGAAGTGTTGGTTTTTCCATTAAATCACAAACGCGATGATTTGTGTATTTATTATTGCGAGATAACACGAGAAGTCATTCCATAAACATGGCGACGAATGTAAATATCATGTTGATTTACAGATATATTCGTTATTATATATTACCCCTCTATCCAGTATTAAATTAAAAAAATGATTCAGTTTCCCAGGGTGTCCACTCATACTGCACCATGTTTCTTTTAAAACTCTTCTTCTTCACTTGTTGTAACATCTGTCAACATCTGTTTTTTGTTTTTTTTTGTTTTTTATTCATGTGACTCTAGTTGCAGAAAAAGGTCTTTCCATTGCAGTTTTGTGTGATGTACCATTTGCGCTATGCCCAAAAACCCACCTCTTTTAATTGAAAAACAAGTTTTGGTGAAATTGTCATTTTTCCATTAGGTAAATTTTTATAGTTATAGTTATAGTAAAGTTATATTTGCGCAGTTTGAGGGTCAATGGAAAAGCAATTTATGTTGTGTTAATACATACAGTCAGGGGAAAAAAATTATTAGATCACTCTTGTTTTCTACAGTTTCTTGTTCATTTTAATGCCTGGTACAACAAAAGCTACATTTGTTTGGACAAATATAATGATAATAACAAAAATAGCTCATAGTAGTTTAATTTCAGAGCTGATATCTATCCATTTTCCATGTTTTCTTGATAATAACCAAAATCACTTCAGTTCTTCCATCAATATCTCTGGCATTGTACTGACAAAAACAGTGCTTTTAGGCATTCCATGTTTTCTTTTCTGTCTGTTTTAGTCACATGATACACACAGGAGTTTGTACTGGATTGCATAACCACTGTTTTTGATGACTGTTGATTGTCTAATAATTTTTCCGCGACTGTACACATATATAAATATTTATCTGTTGTTTTATTAACTGTAAAATTTCCAATATTTATTACAGATGGCCCCAAAGCAACCAACCACTAACACACAGTTAATATACATTTTTGATTTTGCAAAAAATGCAAAAATTACTATGACCTATTTTTAAATGTATTTATTTTTTTTAACACATTTACAACAATTACAGATTGAAGGATTAAAGATACAGACAAACAATATTTGTAGACAACCCTGCACTAGTGTGAGAATAGATGGAAAAAACTGTGTCTAAACAAAGTCATTATTTCATGTTTCATGTGTGGCAAAAACCACTGGGTATTATTATGTCTTGTGTGTAATAGAAAGCGTATGTAGAAAACCATGTGGGAAAAACACACAGTCCATTTTCTTGTAAATAAACTCCAGAGCAATGTGTGTTATCACTGCAGCTGCATAGAAGTGATAGCACACATTTGTTTTCTAATTATATACAGCAACAGCAGCTGAATATTGGGTGAAACTTATCATCATAATCAGAATTTAAAATGTACAGTGATGGTGGATGTAACTTATTTTTACCAAACTTTTGGATTTATATGTATGTGAGTGGAATAGTATGAAGAGCAACACGGTTAACATTTCTTTTTTTTTTCTTTTTTTTCCCCCCCATAACCTTTATTGAAGCGACACCGAGTGACAAGGAAACTTATGTACAATAATATACGATATTTACCTTTATATAAAGTCATCGTAATGTGGGGGGGGGGGGGTAAGATGTTTGGCATGTAATATTCAAAAGAAATAAAATATCTGACTGACCAGGTAGTATGAATCAATGTCCTGTCTTGGTTGTGTAAATGTTTTGTGTGTGGAGTGTATAAGATGTGTATGTGGTGTGACTGTTGTGATGTGGGCTTCTCAAAAAAAAAAAAAAAAGCATCAGGGATATGACCAAAGATAATCATTAAGTAACTGAAACTAAATGACAAGAAGAGAAAAGAAAAGGAGAGAGAGAGAGAAAAAAGAAAGGAGAAAAATGGGGGGTAATAAAAAATAAATAAATAAAATAACCAAATGACACTAAAAGTACAATTTATCTACATTTGATGCCGTAGCTTGTTGCTGCTTCACCTTGCCATCACAGCACTGTTGCCACAAAAAAATAAATTTTTCACTATTTTTAACCTTTCTTAAGTGATTTATCACAATTTACTCTAATATTATGCTCTGTGTTTTGCATTGCTATGTGAAGATCAGGTATTTTCTTTTTTCTCATTTTTGGTTAATTCAAGATTTTTTTTTTTTTTTGCTTAATTCAACCAAAAAAAAAAAAAAAATCTGCCAATGGAACAAGTGTAAATTATCTTGGTAAGATTTCTTGAAATCAGATTTTCAAGATCTACTGTCTAACAATAAGTTCTTATATCTCACTGAAAAGTTACTCTTTAGGAGATTATGCCTTATTTTAAGTGTGATGAGATATCTGGACTAGAAATGAGAAAAAACACACTTGGTAAGATTTAGATTTTTTCCAGTGTACAAGATATATCATTTATAATACAAAAGCATCCACAAAGGTTGTAAAGCAAATAACACCACAGCATACCTGCACTATTTGAACAGATTTAAAGCAGGAAATAATCGTACATTCAGTGAAAAAACAGCCCCTTTCTCTGCAAATGTGTCTCATTAAAAACAGTCTAATTCTCAATTGCAACCGGCAGTTAAAGGTGAAATTAACCCATAAAGGCCCGGTGCTACTTTTGTAACAATTCCAAAAATAGTTTTTTCTTTATATTTAGCTTTTCTTAAGGGATTTATCACTTTTTTACTCGAATATTATGCTCTGTGTTTTGGATTTTTAAGTGAAAATCTGGTATTTTCCTGTATTTAATTTAGTGATCATGTAGATATTCATAAAAGCTCAAATTAAAGTTGAGGGTTATTTTATCAAAAACACAAAAAACTGAAGAAAATGTGACTTTTTCAGTAAAATATGTCATTAACTGAACATAAATAACCAAGTGTGTCCATCCACTGTCACTGATCCAACTCCAGTAAAACCTACTGGTGAATCAATGTTGTAGACAATGACGGTGTTTCCATGGAAGCCTCTGAATATCCAAATGGGTCATGTCTGATGACCATGAAACTGCATTTTACACCAATTATTTACATGTATTAACAGAATAAGAATCAACAAGTTTTAAAAATTCGATATCTGTGTGTGTGTGTGTGTGTGTGTGTTGGTCGCCGGTGGATATTTGGGTTTTTATGGGTTAATTTTAGGTGCTTTATGTTCAAGAAAAACCAGCAGATTCACATTAGCAGGAATATGTTTATTTGTCGCGTGTCAAAGACGTGTGTGGTCGCAAAAACTCCAATCTTTACGATCTGACGTCAGTGAAAAGACAAGTGTAACTCGGCTCCTAAATGCATCGCTTGGAGTGTTTGTCGTTGAATCCACTTTTCTGTGTCAGGTATGTTTCTAGTTAACAGCTGACAAGAGTGTCAGATCATAATCAAGACGACACCTGCTGGGCCTACCCAGAAGCCCCTGCTCATATGGGCCGCATTACCGGTCACTCTAATTGGCTGGCCCCCCTGTGAGAGCTAACACGTGTCCACTGTGATTGGTCGAGCTGAAATGTTTTACAGTTTTTCATCTGTGTGTCCTAAAGAGGAAATACCCAGAACAGTATGGAACATGCAAAGTTAAAAAAAAAAAAAAAGTTCTACTGAGTTGGGTTTCATTATAGAAAGTATGAACACGGCCTCAATTCATAGATATATAAATACAGATAGACTTAATTTCAAACATAAGTGGGCAAAAGAAAGGACCAATTTAACCCATAAAGACCCAAACATCCACTGTCGACTAAAACCGTCTACTAAAGTGAACTGTTTAATACCTGTTGATTCATTAATCCTATGTAAATAATTGGTGTAAAATACAGTTTGTCATCTTTTCATGGTCATCAGATATGACCCTTTTGGACATTCAGAGGCTCCACAGTTACCATGGAAACACCGTCATCTTCTACAACATTGATTCACCAGTAAAACCCATGAAGCTGGATTAATGACAGTGGATGGACACACTGGATATATGTTCAGTTAATGAGAGATTTTACTAAAAAAAAGTCATGTTTTCTTCTGTTTTCTCTGTTTTTGACATAATAACCTCAACTTGAATTTGAGCTTTTATGGATATCAATCATGATCAGTCAGTTAAATACAGAAAAATACATGATTTTCACGTAAGAATGTAAAAATACTGAGCATAATATTAGAATAAATGGTGATAAATCTTTTTAGAAAAATTATAAATACAGAAAAAAAAAATTTACATACACCGGTGACCAAAATCCTTTACTGATATAAAAAGTTAAATAACTGTTGATCCATTAATTCTATCAACACGTGTAAATATCTGGTGTAAAATGGTCATGGTCATCAGATATGACCCGTTTGGACGTTCAAAGACTCCGTAGTTAACCATCAACTTCAGTCTGACCTTTTATGAACATCTATACCAGGTGTGGCCAACCCTAGTCCTGGAGAGCCACTATCTTGCAAGTTTTAAATGTTTCCCTCTTCCAGCACACCTGACTGTCGTTATCAGGCTTCTGCAGAGCTTGATGATAGGCTTATCATGTGAATCAGGTGTGTTGGAAGAGGGATACATCTAAAACATGCAGGATAGTGGCTCTCCAGGACCAGGGTTGGCCACCCCTGATTTATATAATCAGTAAATTAAAAATAGGAAAATACCGGATTTTCACTTTAACCCTTTCATGCATGAATTATGAGAACTTTAATTAAGATTTTTTTTTTTTCTGGAGTGTATTCCTAGTTTACTCCTCTTTAGGCATGAAAAAAAATATCAATGCGATTGATTTTTTGTTAATCTATTTTTCATGGAGTTAAAAAAAATGTTCACTCAGCTGGACACCATGTGTTTAATTTTAGGGTACGTTTACACGGCAACACTCCGCAAAGATTTCTCCTTTGCGTTATAAACTCATTCCGCGTTAAGACGAAGCCGCTATGATAACGATCTGCATTAACACGAGTCTGCGAGGACGGCTGAATACGCTGTAGTGGCCATGCCAGACCAGTAGCTGGCGATGTAGAGCTGTAGTGAAACAGTGGCGGTAAAACATGTGCCTGGTCACAAACGATTTCCGGTTTAGACAGCCTTTAAATGAGGAGAAGAAGAAGAAGAAGAGGCGGACAACACTATTTACAAACAACAATGGCGAGTGGTCGTACAAAGACGCAGGACTTCTTTGTCTGGACAGATGAGCTCAGCACAGTTAGCAGCACGTATGTTGTTCTGAAACCGGCCATTGTTGTTGTGGTTGTTCCTTCTTTTTCTGCAGCTTTATTGTGTCATAGAGGCTGGCAAACCAGCTTGGAGGTGCATTACTGCCACCAACTGGCCTGGAGTGGGTTAACTGGCGGTTCTTGGCTGCGCGCGCATGCGGTGATGTCATATTTTACACCGGAACGCTCCGATTCGCATTAACACGGAGCTGAAATGCGGAGCATATCGATAACATTCCACCCTGGACCCTGGTATCAAAAGTTTCCGGATTCAGGCACTCTAGGCACCGTTTCCATGTTAAAGCTCTACCGTATGATGTGGCATTTTTACACTTTTCTTTTGTCATCTTAAAATGCTCCTAATAAGTGTGTGTCAAACTAAAATGTAAAAGAAATCCACCAGGTATTGAAACTCAAAAATGTTTAATTCTCATATATTTCTGATAAAAGTCTGACCAATCATTTTAGTCGGTCCGAATAAAATAATTGGCCGAACCTGACTGAGCCTCCTGCCAATCATCCATTACGGCCGTCCAGCATCCGATCCATTATCTCCGTCTCACATCCGATATGTGTTCCTCTGAATCTGATGCTTCACTGGCGCTGCTTCTCCTGTCACTGACCACAGTCTACTGTCTAGGATGTGTTTGGATAGAACTGACATGCACATGTGGAAGGTAAAAAACAGATTTATGAACAGAAACGACAACTGAGGGGAACAAACGGGAGTCTGATGAATGAAGGATGGAGATAAAAGTCCGGAAGTCAGCTGTACTGGACTGAACAGGTCTGCATAAAGCTCAGCTTTTATGACGGTGGGACTCATACAGGTACATGTACATGGTGTCACACATGTAAGATGATGTAGGATGATAATTCTATGGACTATGAAACCTCAAATGTCCACGGAAAATTCGTGGAGGCCGCACGTTCACAGTGCGTGCGCCCATCCCCTGGGCACTGCAGTGAAGACACTGACCCAGTACTGCACAGACCAGGTCTACTGATGGAACAGGAGCCACGGGCCCGCGGCAGGTGGATGATGCATCTGATTACTGAGGGAGGGGTCCGCGGACACGCCAAAACAGACCGGACCTTCGCCTCTGCTTCCTCCTTCGTTTCCATCGCGCATCAGATCAGAGGAGGAGGAGCCTCAGAGCTCAGGCAGAGGGAAGGGGGCGGGGCTTTGGAGGGAGGCGGGTTGTTCATGTTCAAACTTTTACTAAGTGCTGTGAGATATGACACATCGGTAGGTAGAGCTTTAACAGAAGGCTAATACGCGATGAAATCTTCCCGGAGTCGACTGAATCCTACGCCGTGTAAACGGCCCCTTAGAAGCAAAGAAACATGTATTTACAGATATACTATGTGAAAACTCATTCATTCATTCATTCATTTTCTGAACCCGCTTTATCCTCACTAGGGTCACGGGGGTCGCTTGGAGCCTATCCCAGCTACATAGGGGCGAAGGCGGGGTACACCCTGGACAAGTCACCAGTTCATCGCAGGGCTGAACATATAGAGACAAACAATCACTGTCACATTCACACCTATGGGCAATTTAGATTAACCAATTAACCTATTAGTGCATGTGTTTGGATGGTGGGAGGAAGCCGGAGTACCCAGAGAGAACCCACGCAGACACGGGGAGAACATGCAAACTCCACACAGAAAGGTCCCACCCCCGTCGACTGGTGTTGGAATCGAACCCAGGACCTTCTTGCTGTGAGGCACCAGTGCTAACCACTGCACCACCCCATTATGTGAAAACTATGAAATAAAAACATTTTTAATGCTGCTAATCTGATGTTTTCTCACATTTTAACATACCTGCATGCTGATAATATGCCAAAAAAAAAAAACTTTTATTTTAAAAAAACAAACAAAACAAAACTGTTTATTTCAGTCTAGTAACAGTTATCAATTTTTTACACTCAAACATGTTACTGCAGATCAGGTTTATCTAGAAGAGCAAAGTTACAGTAATGGTATGAATTGCAGTGTATGGGATGATGCACAAAACAACAAATCCATAAATATACAAAAAAAAAACACTTTTGATCAGCTGTCCACTGTAGCGACCACTATGCATGAAAGGGTTAAAAAACACACAAATGCAGTTGATAATATTATAATAAATGGAGATAAATCACTGTAGAAAGCATAAATATAGAGAAAATTTAACCTTAAACTTTAACCTTGCGTTTCCGTTAAAATCATATAATTTTTGGTGCATTTATAAAATTATGCAGCTACTTCAAAGAAAATAGTTTATTTTTTAGTAAGGAACGAAACTGAATCATTGCATAATGGAGAAAAAAAATACACTGGCATGTGTAGGCTTAGAAACAAGCAGATTATGAAGAAACTATCGCGCTGACCTGTGTGGATCCACAGGTTGTAGATGTGGTAGTTTTTATGCTGTCGTGTATTCATGCATGCTGTACCGCATTTGTCCAGCAGTCACTGCCAAAGCCTTCTGGGTATAGCGATGTGATTGTAAGAATATTGTACTCCAAAATTACTAATATCTCCCAAAATATTGGTCCTATCAGCTTGCCGTTTTTGCTCGACTCTTCCTTGACCAAAAATACATAAGTATGACAAACTGCAGCTGTGAACTCTTTCTGGATTTTGTGTGAATCCTGAGACACACATACAGGCACACATGCACGTACACAGAGGCCGCTTGGCTTTTATAATATAGATGCAAATTAAGTTTGTGTTCATTTGACAAAAAGGCACAAGACGTCAGTGCAGTGTATGATACTCAATTTGACTGATGAAAAAGCAAAAAAAAAAAAAGGGGTTGAATGTGTGTACAGGCTGCACATTTCACACAGATGGAAAATCTAAGAATGGCTTTAGGTGCACAACAATGATGGTGAAATGTTCAAAAAATATTTGTTATTCATTTCCATTTCCATATGTTCTTTATGGTTTTTGGCAAGACAGCAAGGATCCACTACCGCTGGTCGACAAATGTGTGAGAAATTATTGAAATCCATGAGGGAGGGATTTAAATATTTCACTCTCTACATCACAGAACACAGTGAAGCAACGTGTAACAGACAAAGGCACAAATCTATTTGTACTAAATCATTTTTATAATTAGGTGTTCACATTTAATGTATTAATTAGTGTTTTTGGTCTGCTTTGTATGTTTGTTTGTTTCTTTGTTTATTAACACTACAGTATAGCAGCAAAACTACTGGTTGAATTCATACCAAATTTGGTTTATAGATTGCCAGTGAACCAGAATAGATATAATTACATTTTGGGTAAAGTAGGTTGAAGTTAAAATTTTGTATGAATTTTTAAAATCTTTTTTCTTCTCCTATTTACTGATAATGGGCAAAATTTCACGTCTATAAAAACATCCATTTTTTTCAATTTACTTCAAACTTGGCACATATATAGAGGCAATTGATAATTGCCGTAAGATTGTGATGAGAAATATAAAGGAAATAATATAACCAACGAGGCTGTGATTGATCAATAATAGGCCTAGATGATCTTATTATTAGGCTCTAAATGTTGTCCTAGGCTAATGGTTCTAGTGTTGGTGTCGTGCTTGTTGAACTGAGGGGATCGAATGGACGAGTTCGAGCCCTTTTTTTAACCCTTTCATGCACGAATTATGAGAACCTTAGTCAAGATTTTTTTCTTCAGTGTTTAGCCATGAAAAACACAATGCGATCGAGTTTTTTTTTTCTATGGAGTTACAAAAATATCCATGCATTTAATTTTTGAAGTAAAGAAACAAGTTTAAAACCCAATATCAGAGAGTGATATGAAAACAATGAAATAAAAACATTTTTAATGCTGCTAATCTGATGTCTTCTTACATTTTAACATATTCTAATGCTAGTAATTACTCACTTCATGGAAATACAGGGTGGGGAAGCAAAATTTACAATGAACATTTAGTTGTTTTTTCTCAGCAGGCACTACGTCAATTGTTTTGAAACCAAACATATATTGATGTCATAATTATACCTAACACTATTATCCATACCTTTTCAGAAACTTTTGCCCATATGAGTAATCAGGAAAGCAAACGTCAAAGAGTGTGTGATTTGCTGAATGCACTCGTCACACCAAAGGAGATTTCAAAAATAGTTGGAGTGTCCATAAAGACTGTTTATAATGGAAAGAAGAGAATGACTATGAGCAAAACTATTACCAGAAAGTCTGGAAGATACTATTAAAGAAGAATGGGAGAAGTTGTCACCTGAATATTTGAGGAACACTTGCGCAAGTTTCAGGAAGCATGTGAAGGCAGTTATTGAGAAAGAGGGAGGACACATAGAATAAAAACATTTTCTATTATGTACATTTTCTTGTGGCAAATAAATTGTCATGACTTTCAATAAACTAATTGGTCATACACTGTCTTTCAATCCCTGCCTCAAAATATTGTAAATTTTGCTTCCCCACCCTGTAATATGCAAAAAAAAAAACCTTCTTGTCTAACAAATAACAATTGATTTACACTCAAACATCTTAGTGCAGATCAGGTTTATCAAGAACAGCAAAATTACAGTAATGATCTGAATTACAGCGTATGGGATGGTGCATAAGCGTCCACTGTGTTGGCTGATATGGAACTAAAACAACAAAACCCATTAATATACAAGAGAACAGCTGGAGTGGACAGTGCATGAAAGGGTTAAACTATGCGATACTCGGGAACGCCCCCTTTTTCTCGGTACCTTCGTGCCGCTGAGTTTATATTTGATATTCAAGTGTGTGTGGGAAATTTGCTGCTACTATTTGATTGGGTGGAAATTTGCATATAGGTGGGGTAATGTTGATTGGCAGGTCAGTGAATAACGCTCTGATTGGTTATTCGCTCGGACATCAGAACAAGGCCAAAACTCGTAATTCGTAACTTGTATTTGGTGATCTGTAACTTCAGTTTCGTAACTCGTAACTTCAGTTTTGAAACTCGTAACTTCAGCGTTGCACCTGAGGATGGCAAAGTTGTGCCTCTATCAGATTTAGTTGTACATGTGAACAAAACATTCCCAATGATACAAATATGGTCTACACTTGCACAAATTATTTTTACAACCTCTTTTTTTTTTTTTTTTTTTTTACGTGTGTTCAAAACTTTTCCTCAGCTACAAATCTGATGACACGGACTTGCTTCCATAATTGATATGCAGACATCAGCACATGCATAGACATGATGACATCAGCTGGATCGATGCCAAAATAAGCTACAATATGTGCAAGGGGCGGGGTTTGTTGTGCCCGGAACCACCTGTTATAAGTTAATATTAGTCTTAAATTTTTCTTGTTCTAACTTTACCTTACGTGTGTTGACTGTCAGGTATGGATGTAAATTAACCTCAAAAGACAAAACATCAAATATGTGCTCATACTGTCTACAGCAGGGGTGTCAAACTCATTTTAGTTCAGGGGCCACATTCAGCCTGATTTGATCTGCAGTGGGCCGAACCAGTAAAATAACAACAGAATAACCTATAAATAATGACAACTCCAAATTTTTTGTCTTTGTTTTAGTGTAAAAAAACAACAACAAAACATTAAATTATGAAAATAATTACTGTTATAAATTATCCCCCAAAAAAAATAAAATAAAATAAAATAAAATTGAAAAAACTGAAATTTAAATTAAAAAATGGAAGAAAATTTAGTGCAATTTTAACAGTATTCTGCCTCAACTTATCATTTCTACATGTGCATTATGGATCAGATCTACAAAGACACTAAACACTGAGGAACAGGCAGAAAACTGTTAAAATTGTGCTTAATTTTCTTTAGACATTTCAGGTTGTTCATATTTGTTCAGGTTATTCACATTTAATTGTTTCAGGATAGTTTGTAAATATAAATATTTTCATATTTTAATGTTTTCTGCACCAAAACAAAGAAAAAAAAATTAAGTTGTTAATTCTAGATTATTTTTTTTTAGCTTAATTCAAGATTTTTTTTATTTAATTGAAGATTTTTTTTTTTGCTTACTTCAAGATTTTTTTTTTTTTTTACTTAATTCAAGATTTTTTTTGCTTACTTGAAGATTTTATTTTTTTTTACTTAATTGAAGATTTTTTTTTTTTTTTTTGCTTAATTCAAGATTTTTTTTTAACTTAATTGAAGATTTTTTTTGGGCTTAATTCAAGATATTTTTTTTTTTTTACTTAATTGAAGATTTTTTTTTTTGGCTTAATTCAAAATTTTTAGCTAAATTTGAGATTTTTTTTTTGGTTTATTTGAAGATTGTTTTTTACTTAATTGAAGATTTTTTTTTTTGGCTTAATTCAATTCAAGTCTGGAATTTTTGCACTTGGCAAAAACATCCCATGGGCCGGATTGGAACCTTTGGCGGGCCGCATTTGGCCCTTCCGGTCGCATGTTTGACACCCCTGGTCTACAGTCAAATACAAGTAGACGTACATTTAGCTGCTTTCTCCTTTAACCCGTAAAGACACAAAAAACCCTGGCGATCAAAATCATCTACTAATCTGAAATGCTTAATAACCTCTGATTCATTAATCCTATCAATACATGTCAATAATTGGTGTAAAATACAGTTTGTCATCTTTTCATGGTCATCAGATATGACCCATTTGGACGTTCAGAGGCTCCGTAGTTACCATGGAAACACTGTCATCTTCTACAACATTGATTCACCAGTAAAACCCATGGAGTTGGATCAATGACAGTGGATGGACACACTGGGTTTATGTTCAGTTAATGAGAGATTGGACTGAAAAAGACACTTTTTCTTCATTTTTCTGTGTTTCCGATATTATGACAAGTAACTTTACTCTACTCTTTACGCTTTTATGAACATTTACATGATCAGTAAATTAAACATGGAAAACACCTGATTTTTACTGAAGAAGTGCAAAATACAGAGGATAATATTATAATAAACAGTGATAAAGCACTTAAGAAAAGTTAAATATAGAGAAAAATTAATTTGGGAACCACTGCAAAAGTAGCACTGGGTCTTTATAGGGTTAATTTGCATTTTCCATACTGTCCTAACTATGCATCTTATTTGGGGTTGTATGTGTGCATGGGTATTTAGCATAAATAAAATGAAAGTACAGCTTGGAAAATTTGTTTTGAGGGAAAAAAAAAAGTGTAATTTTCCAAATGGAAAGACATGGCATCATGCAGGAAAACATTCTTCATATTCTAATAAATGAACTCTAGGCCACTTCCTTCAGGCTGCAGCCATAAGCTTGTGGTTTCATAAAATGCAAAATGTTGCTACATCATTTGTTTTCTGAATGTTTTTGCACCCCAGGATGAGGTCTGTGTAGCGTTCTCTGTAATTTAGTCGCTCTGCCAGCCTCCTCTGTCAATCCCATGATCCTAAGGGAAACATTCTCCTTTACCCCTCAAACAATGCCGTGCCCTTCTGGTACATATTTTACAACCAAATGGTGTCACGGGCATGCAACAATGCCAGAACACATTACACAGGAAAAAACATAGAAAATGAAATGCACGCACACGCTAAGACAAATACACAATAAAAGTCAATAAAAGTGTTTTAGGACACACAGGAGAGCAGAGTTTTAAGACTTTCTTCCTGTTTTCACCTAACTTTTCAATTACTATCACTGTTCTCTGTGTGTGTGAGAATGTATATATCAATGTTTAGCGCCACATGCTCGTTTCAGAGCGCCGACCCATCTGTGAACATCTGCGAACATGTGTGTGCGGTGAGTTCCTACAATCGAGAGCACAATTAACGACCTCTGTTCTCTAGTAGCCGGCAGCAAACGTGGAATGTTTCGAGTTAGAAGGAGAAACGGCGTGAAAAGAAAACTAAAAAAAAAAAAAAAAGGAAGAAAAAAAGAAACACTAAGCGTACTCTGGCTCCGTGGTAGTCTCTTGCGACAGTGGAGGTCAAAGCTCTTGCAAGCCTCATTTCCATTCCGGCTTACACACTGAATTTAATGCAACACTTGTGGAATAAAGTGATTTTTTTTTTTTTTCCCCCTTACCTCGTTGAACTTTGATTCTATTAGAGCTGCCTTTCTTCAATCTGGGGATCCAAACGGGGACAGAGCTGTTTTTAATTGGGTCGCCAATTATCACGGTAAAATACATGACAATAACATGATATGTGAATTCATTTGCTTAATTAAAGGAGAAGAGTGTGTCCCTGGAAGAGTTTATGAACCCTGACCTCAACAAAGCAATGAGAAATGCAGAAGAGAGGTGTCATTTGTAAGAAAAAAAACAAAAACAAAGAAAAACCAAAATGTGATGAAAATGATGTAAATGAAAATGAGACAAAAGAACACAGTTTCATCTGCAGAAAACTCAGTTGTCTTTACATGTTCAATTTTTTTTCATGTCTTTTAGTTGATGTCTGTGTGTTTCTGCTTTATGTATTTATCACATTTTAATTGCATTTTAAAACTGTATTTTATTTTGTATTTTTAATTGCTTTTAATTGTATCTTGCACTGTAAAGCACTTTGGGACTCTGTGAAAAGTGCTCTATGAACAAAACTTACTTACCTACTTGCAGGTAACATTACTGAGTCATGTCAGAAGGGATTTTTGTGGTATATATATTTTTAGTGACTGACATTTTGTCATTATAATAAAATATGTTTAATTCAACAATGACATGACAATGTAAGAGTCAGTAAAATATAAGCATTTTAAGACATACTTGGGTCCTGAGGAGACATTAAATAGATTTTTTTAGAGTTTGGTTCTAAAATGAAACCAACGTGGAAGTATTTTTAAGTTGTAATACTACTGATGGCTTCCATAGAATTACATTGGACTTACATTTAATTCATTCTGGTTTCATTTTTTAATTTGGAACCTCTAATAAGGGTTCATCTTTAAAATTTTCCTCAGTTAACTATATCTTAGGCCAAATGGAAGTTTTAATATCTGCTGTGGGCTTTTGGAGTTTCTATTTATGTAGCCTCTTAAACAGTGCTGTTCCATCTTTGTTGCCATGGTGATACTAGATGACACTTGTAGCAATATACACTATTTTGCTACAAGTATTTGCTCACCTGCCTTGACTCACATGAATTTCAGGTCCATCCCATTCCTAGTCTATGGGGTTCAATATGACGTGGGTCCACCCTTTGCAGCTATAACAGCTTCAACTCTTCTGGGAAGGCTGTCCACAAGGTTTAGGAGTGTGTTCATGGGAATTTTGGACCATTCTTCCAGAAGTGCATTTGTGAGGTCACACACTGATGTTGGACAGAAGGCCTGGCTCTCAGTCTGCGCTCTAATTCATCCCAAAGGTGTTCTATGGGGTTGAGGTCAGGACTGTGTGCAGGCCAGTCCAGTTCATCCACACCAGACTCTGTCATCCAGGTCTTTATGGACCTTGCTTTGTGCACTGATGCACAGTCATGTTGGAAGAGGAAGGGGCCAGCTCCAAACTGTTCCCACAAAGTTGGGAGCATGGAATTGTCCAAAATGTCTTGGTCTGCTGAAGCATTCCCAGTTCCTTTCACTGGAACTAAGGGGTCAAGCCCAGCTCCTGAAAAACAACCCCACACCATAATGCCCCCTCCACCAAACTTCACACTTGGCACAATGCGGTCCCACAAGTATCGTTCTCCTGGCGACCGCCAAACCCAGACCCGTCCATCAGATCACCAGATGGAGAAGCGCAATTGGTCACTCCAGAGAAGGCTCCTCCACTGCTCTAGAGTCCAGTGGCGGCGTGCTTTACACCACTGCATCCACCGCTTTGCATCGCACTTGGTGATGTACGGTTTGGATGCTGCTGCTCGGCCACGGAAACCCATTCCATGAAGCTCTCTGCGCACTGTTCTGGAGCTAATCTGAAGGACACATGAAGTTTGGAGGTCTGTAGCGATTGACTCTGCAGAAAGTTGACGACCTCTTCGCACTCTGCGCCTCAGCATCCGCCGACCCCGCTGCGTCAGTTTACGTGGCCTACCACTTCGTGGCTGAGTTGCTGTCGTTCCCAAACACTTTCTTAGAATACAGCTGACAGTTGACTGTGGAATATTTAGGAGCCAGGAAATTTTGGACTGGACTGCACTGGATTTGTCGCACAGGTGGCATCCTATCACAGTTCCACGCTGGAATTCACTGAGCTCCTGAGAGTGACCCATTCTGTCACAAATGTTTGTAAAAGCAGTCTGCATGCCTAGGTGATGATTTTATACACCTGTGGCCATGGAAGTGACTGGAACACCTGATTCTGATTATTTGGATGGGTGAGCTAATACTTTTGGCAATATAGTGTACGTCCATGTAACCAGCAGAACGTCAGCTAAAAGCAAAACAAAACCAAATTTTGGAAAATAGAACAGAACTATAGCACATAAACGGACAAATATATAAACCAAGCTAACAGTCTGAGACCAGCGGATGTCAGGAACAATTTCATGAATCAAGACAAACAATAAGACAAACTTTGCTGCGCTAAGCTAACACTAAGCATATCCAACAGTACAAGCACCACTAAAACTCACTGAACAAGACAAAGAAGAGTAAAGGTCACATAGATCACATTATGAAGTAATTATTATGAATGTTGCCTTAACTTTGAGGTTTTCTGATCAAAATTTGGTTTTATACGAATGTAGTTTTGCTATCAATTAATCCATTATTTTGTGTTCATGCCGACTAGAAACCAATGGTAAACAGGTTAATAAAATACATTTCCATTGTAGCTGTGTGTGGTGAGTGGATCCCACCAAAAAGACTGTAAAATGACTTTGTTACACAGAGCTTCATTAAGCTAGCACTTAGCATTAGCTCACTCTTCAGACTTCCTTGATCCTTGATCTTTTGTTCAAATATGGTAACTTCGGTCTCCAAATAGCCAACATGGTGACATCCAAATTGCAAACAGTCATTCATTCATTAATTTTCTGAACCCGCTTTATCCTCACTAGGGTCACGGGGGTCGCTTGGAGCCTATCCCAGCTACATAGGGGCGAAGGTGGGGTACACCCTGGACAAGTCGCCAGTTCATCGCAGGGCTGACAAATTGCAAACAACAGGCTTCAAAACAAAATTCAGAGACCAGTGGGTGACATCTGGCTCAACAGTTAGGCCAGATTCTCGATAAGTCGGAGGGGAAGGGCTAAAGGGGAGGGCTGTTTGTGTTTGGCCCTTGAGACGGAAATTTTTCAGGACCACACTACAAACAGAAGGGTATAAGAAATCTCCCATAATACTGTTCGAATCATTGGCAAGATGGAGGTAAACACAGCAAAAAAGTGCAGCAGCGTGATGAAAAAAAAAAAAAAACACGCAAATGTTCGTATTTTCTTCGTAAAAAACATAATCTTTTGTTTTACCGTTTAATGCCGTTTCAATGTGTTATAGCTCGCATTTCTGCAGTTTGGGGTCGATAACCATTAAAAGATGACCACAGCCCATGGAACAGAGATGGTTACAGCTACTGATGGCATGGTGAATTATTTCGGAAACAAAGTTGTCACATCTGTTTATAGCGGCATCGATGACTGCTGATGACGTCACAGGTCTCCAAGGGTTGTCTCATTTCAAACCCTACCCCTTACAACTCCGGTTCAAGGGGTAGTGCCAAGTGGGTGAACTGGGATTGGGCCTATTTCAAATTGAATTAATCAATGTTTGGCTTTCTAAAAACCATGAAAAATGCCTGGAGCACAAATTGAGATTCTTCCTTGAGCTGTAATGCTTCGTCTGTATCACCCTTATCTAAGCTGATGATTACTAATTAACCCTTCACTAATTAACCCTTTCATGCATTAATTGTGAGAACCTTTGTCAAGATTTTTTTCTTCAGTGTTTTTATTCCTCCTTCGGCATGAAAAAAACAATGCGATCAAGGTTTTTTTTTTTCTGTGGAGTTACAAAAATATCCATGCATTTAATTTTTGAAGTAAATTAACGTGTTTAAAACTCAGTATCAGAGAGGGATATGACAACAGTGAAATAAAAACATGTTTAATGCTGCTAGTCTGATGTCTTCTCACATTTTAACATATTCTAATGCCATTAATTCCTCACTTCATCGAGATAATGTGCAAAAAAAACCTTCTTGTCCAACAAATAACAATTGATTTACACTCAAACATGTTAGTGCAGATCAGGTTTATCAAGAACAGCAAAGTTACAGTAATGGTCTGAATGTCAGGATATGAGATGATGCATAAGTGTCCACTGTGTTGGCTGATATGGAACTAAAACAACAAAACCCATTAATATACAAGAGAACAGCTGGAGAAGAACTGTCCACTGGAGTGACTTATGCATAAAAGGGTTAAATACAATCTATAATTTTGACACAAGAAATGGCACAGAAATCTGTATGTGTTTTTTTTTTCATCATTAATCACTGAATGTTTTCCAGAGAAATATGACTTATGTAGAAACAGGACTGTCTGACTTTGCAAAGGGATGTTTTTACTCTGCAAAGGGAAGAAATTTCCTATCAGTAAGCCTGGTAGAATGTGTGTGTTATTTTCTGACCCAACGACTGAGGCAATCTATGATCCAGGAAAGTAATTTATTTGATTAATCGACTATCAATCTGTTCCTGAGAGGACACATCAGCTACTCTGGGTAAATGGAGATCATGTTTGCGATTGCTGCTCAGACTCTGAAGCCGCATTCCAATTCTTGAAAACGCTGCCTGCAAATCGTGACCTTGAATTGAGTTTACAGCAGTGGGAGCGCAGTCAGACTCAAACCACAGTCAGTGAGCTGCACACTGAGTTAATGACACTTTCTATTAACTTTTATTGGTTACACACATGTAATGATATTTAATTGAGTACAATGTACAAGGTTTAAGGCGCTTTTTCCTTTTTTTTTTTTTTTCTTTTCTTTTTGGACAGTGTTCTATGGGCTGGTACTTCTGTCAGAACACTATGTGAGGAAAAACATGATTAGAATGAGTAGAATGTGTAGTGAGTCGTTTCACAGGGACTACAGGAACAAACAAAAAAACAAATGCGCCTATTTCTTATATATTACTAATAAACATGTCTTATTTTTGTACAACTATGTAGAAATCAAAGTGTATTTTACAATAAATGTGCTGCCAGCCTTATATTTTGCTCCAATTGTAATCATTACATTGATTTTTTTGCAGTGTAATAATTTGTCATTGATGGATCTGCTGCTCATTTTACCCCTCCACAAAATCCAGGGCTTTGCCTCCAGAGATTTGAGTTTGTATCCAAACTCTGGTAGATTTTAAGGTTTTAACAATAACAATACTTTGGCGAGGGGTAGAGGAAAATAAGTCATGGTCTGGTTTAAGTATTAATAGATACGATGGATCCATCCAAAGCCTCATATTAAGTACTACACACACAAGAGCTATAATAATGTTCAGCATCAATTTGTGTAAATAAGTAGAGGGAATCTCCCAGGGTGTGAATACATCAGTGACGTGCAGTGGGGTTCATGGCTGGGGAGGCACTGACTCTTTCAGAGCCAGATCTACAAATATATGGTGGCCTGAGAAACTGGAATAGAGAGAGTGAGCAAAAGGAATGGCCTGGGTATATGGGTTCTGCATCAAGTCAGCATAGGTAGACTGGCAGGAACTCAACAGGAAACCTTCAAAAAGAGCCATTTCAAACTAAAAATAAAAAAGTTTATGGTCTTACCTTTATTTGCACATGAAATCCATGTGCCGATCCTGGGGAATTAAAGTGTATAAAAAAGAACGAAGAAGATTATAAGCGCATGAATCTGTGGACTCACTGGCGCCATCTATCATGAGGCAGGGGTACTGTTTGCCTCCCCTACGGACTTTTTCACTGCAGTTTTATGATTAACCTGCGAGCCTAAACACATTACGGAAATACATTCCATACGTTATGCAGATTATGGAAGGATAGAGCATATAATCAGAGTGTTTGAAAGCATTTTAACTGCGATATACAGAGGGACAGCGACACAATATTTTCATCGGGTACCAGCAGAGTTCATGAGGGGAGGAGACAGTTCTGCGGGAGGCACAGCACAGCGCTACCTCACAACGCATCTCCTCCCTGTATTTGAACAGAGCATGCGGAAATTCTGCTATTCTAATTGACAAAAAAAATAAATAAATAATAATAATATTGGATTCGAACGGAAAATGAGTTTATAGGACATACCAGCTGACAACTATCAACATTTATTATATTTTATAGTCAAGTTTTTTTTCTTTTCAAGATTGACAAGGAAGGCTCTGCCTCCCCTGCCTCCTCTGACAACGTCACTGGAATACATAAGCCCCTCCCCCAAGTGGCTACTGTCCAATCCTATTTAGCAACCGTAACTATAGGAGAGCTATCAGAGGGGTCCGAGCTAAATAAGGACACACTAGTCGCTTTTCCATTGGACATCTGTGCAAAACTTTACTGATATTTACTAAATGTCAAAAAAAGACAGAAGTGCGTAATGTCGGTTTTTCCATTAAATCTCAAATACGATGATTTGTTTATTAATTATCGCAAGATGACACGAGATGTCATTCCATAAACATGGTAACGAACGTAAATATGGTGTTGATTTACAGATATATTTATTATTATTATATATTACCCCTCTATTTCGTACTCAATTAAAAAATGATTGGGTTTCCTGTTCTTCTTCTTCTTCGCTTGTAACATACGTCAAGATCCGTTTTTTTAATTCACCTGACTCTAGTTGCGAAAAAAAAGGTCTTTCCATTGCAGTTTTGCGTGACATACCATTTGTGCTACACCTGAAAAACCACCTCTTACCAGCGCAAAAACTTTTAATCTAAAAATGAGACTTTTGGTGAAATTGTCGTTTTTCCATTAGGTAAATTTTGATGCGTAAGTTATATTTGCGCAATTTGAGGGTCAACTGAAAAGTGTCTAGTGATGTAAAATACTGTCATGCATAAATTTATAATTTCATTCCTACTTAGATTATCTGTCATGGAACCCCTGTGTCTGACAGCAGATTTAATACATGTTTATATGATGGTCAAAAATTTGTTTTCTTAATGTGAAATCTGCTGAAATGCACTCATATCTGAGCATTAACGACCTTGTTACCTTTTAATAACAGACAGACTGAAAATTTAGAAGGTTCATTATTAACTTAGACACTAAGAATAATATGTTGTGTATGCTTAGTTTTAGGGATGCTCTGATACCGATACGAGTATCGGCATCGGCTCCGATACTCAGTGTGTGTACTCGTACTCATACTCGTAAAAGATATCTGATACAAATGCTCCGATACCACTTACAGCCATGTGACATTCACAGTTCAGTGCAGCAGGTACGTGGCAGTGGAATAATGTGTGTGGAGTGTGAAGAGTGTGGAGATTTTTCAAAATAAATGACGGTGATAAAAGTAACGCTGACTGCAAGTAACGTTAAAGACACAGACAGATACAGACGCAGCGTTCTGTCCGTCCTCTGCGTACATTCCATCCGTTTTCCAGGTGCTGGCGGATGCGTATGCAGACAGAGAATACCACTGGGAGTACGGAGCGGTGCGGACCGCCGCCAGCGGAAGTGAAAACAAAACTTATGGCTCATTTGTCATTTCTCTTCCTGCTGAAGCTAAACTTTTAAACCTTACCAGTGAAAACGCTGCAATATTAGTATCACATTAGTGTTACCTCTGTCGTCTCCATGTTTGTTATTACTGACTTTCTTCTTCTTCTCATCAAACTTTCCTCTTCTTCCTGGTATTTGTCCAGTATGGTTAATTCAGAGCGGCGCCCCCTGGTGGATTAATTGAGAAACGCTCATTCCAACACATTAAATGTCGGTAGCAGCACTTTGTTCCAGTCAGACTAATGACAACGACAATAAAGCACATTTACAAAAGGAACTAACAACTGGAATGGGATTATTAAGTACTGGTATCGGTACTCGGTATCGGCAAGTACTCAAATGTAAGTACTCGTACTCGGTCTGGAAAAAAGTGGCATCAAGGTTCAAGGTGACTTTATTTGTACCTGTGGGTAGATTTGTTTGCAGCAAGCTTTCACTCACTGCCGGTCGCTACTTAGTTTGGTTATGTCTGAGAATTTATTTTATGACATTATAATAACTAAACAGTCAGACATGATTAGCTATTCTCAAAAAAATAATATCTAATCTGTAGTAATAGTTTTGAAATATCAGAAAGACATAGATATAAAGGGCCACAATCTGCATTTAGAACTAATTTTATAATCTGGCCTTAATAAACATCAATAAAAACTTATTCAGTTGCTATAAAGTACGACACTAGGAACATCAGCTAGCTTAGCACACAGCCATTAACAAAAAAAAAAAAAAAAAAAAAAAAGGAAAACATGTCTGAAACCAGTGTTTTTGGTGTTTCTTTTTTGCAATGTTTAGTAGATCCACAGCCTTAACTTATACATAACTATCTAACTTAATGTAAATATTAATAACTTGAGATAAAAATGTTCAACCATCTTTTCTTGCTAACAACTGCATGCTACAGGAGTTAACATTAGCTAGTGTTGATCAAATTAACCCTTTCATGCACGAATTATGAGAACCTTAATCAAAACTTTTTTCCTGAGTGTTTTTATTCCTCTTTAGGCATGAAAAAAACAATGTGACTGAAAACTTTCTTCTTAAAAATGCATTTAAAAAATAATAATAAAATAAAAATAATTTTTTAAAAAAATTAAAAAATACATAAAAAAATAATAATGAAAAAAAAAAATATATATATATCTTATGAACCTATTTTTTATGAAGTTGCAAAAATATCCACTCAACTGGACACCACACGTTTAATTTTTGAGGCACAGAAACATGTATTTACTGATAAATTGTGTGAAAACTATGAGTAACGCTTGTAATTCTGGGGGTTTATGCTCAGAAGAGATCTACATAATGTTACCAATTCATGTCAGAAAAGATATGTAGTGTCTTAAAACTCTGATAAACATATGTGTAAAAAAAAAAAAAAAGAAAGAAAGAAAGAAAGAAAAAACAACGAAAAGAACAACAAAATCCATGAATATACAAAAAAACAGCTGTAGAAGAGCTGTCCACTGGAGTGACCAGTATGCATGAAAGGGTTAAACAATTATTGTGAAGATAGCTCTTCTAGTCCTCTCTGTAAACCTCACTCTGCTATTTAGTAACTGCTACCACAGATATTTGTATTTCGTTTCCTGTGGAATGTCTCTAATAGGCGTGATGCAGAGTGCCAAAGCTTGACAGGAATAACAGCAGTAACAATAGAGTGACAGGACTCAGCAAAGGGTCAGTTGATATTCTGTTGCTTTCATACCGAACATACTTAGGACAAAAGATGAAATTTCAATCTGGCCCATTTAACTGTTGATGACAGTATAATGGATAACCTGTGGCTAATTATTCTAAGCTTTAAGCATGTGTATCACTGTCAGTCAGCTGTCTTAGTTTACGGACATCACTGAATGTTCTCCTTATGCCTCTGATTATTAGTCTGTGGTTTAACAAAATGGATTATTTAGCCGTGATGAGAAAGATTTGTGACATGCTTGGTGATTTTAGTGATTTTTTTCCTTTGGCTTTGACTGTAAATAAAAGATATATAAAATTATGTCCATGGTTTGACTGTAGATCTGACGAAAATAGAAACCCTTAAAAATGTCACATCTCTCAAAATGATCAATAATTTCATGTTAGATCTAATCAGATGGCATCACGATTTGCTAGTCTATCGATAAGATGTTAAAGATCATCACAGATGTCGTGTGATTATTAATAGTTTTCACTAAGCCGTTGTTTATCCAGTGATCTGAGTCCCTTTTCCCATGAGTCTCCATTCAGACACATCAGACTCTGGTCTCCATTCAAAGACCCCAAGGCCATGACATGGTTATACCCAAAGATTAGAATCATGCGTCTGTAATCAGAAAATCATTGTTCACTTGATGGCATCAGATTTACTAAAAAAAATCCTGTGCAGGGCCTAATGTTTTACTAATTTACATGTTGGCATAGAATTTCAGACGCTGTCATTGTGATACATTTTTTGTCACAGCTTTACAGATTTCTCCCCATTTCAACCCAAAACCTGTTTTCTTTCCCAAATTCTCACCAAATAACTAACCCTAACCCTAACCCTAACCATAAAAACAGAGATAAATCAGATGCTTTCACATGCCATCATAATAATCTGTTCTCTCAGTTATGAGCAGTTATGGTCAGAAATGTGTTTTTATTGATTTATTTAGAAGCCACAGTAATATTGATCTTCGGAAACCACAGTCTAATGAGTTCATCCAAATAACAACAAAAATCCTTAATACTCATGAGTATAAACAGACATAATAATAATAATAATAATAATAATAATAATAATAATAATAATAATAATAATACAGATATACCATATAATGTAGATATAGATAATATACAGTAAAATCATAAAAACCTTGACCTTTGACTTCCTCCTACCATCTTTTCAGTTCATCCTTGCTCTGAGTGAAGGTTCACACCAAATTTTCTGACATCTTGTTAACTATTATTGAAATATAACATTTTAAACACAATGTGGAGCCAACAGACAGACCCATCTTCTTTTTTGTCGGTTGAAAATCTACAATCACCAATTATTTATTATGTTGAAATAAGATGAAATATTGACAACATTATGATTGTAAACACAATGTATTTGCGGTAAAACTTAGTCAAATATTCAAGGTTTTGTGTGTCAACTCGTGTAATCACTTACAAATATTGATTAAAAAACATCGTTGATAAAGAAGCTAAACAGTGAATCAAAAGCTCTGATATATATATTTTTTTATCATTGTATTGTCTGGATATAACCGTGTGTGGTTTCGTAGTGTCTCTCCAGGCTTAAAAACACCTGCTCACTGTTTCCTTTGACTGTATTTATTTAATTATGTGACCACTCTTCTCTTCCAGCTCTTGCTTTATTTAAAGTGGTTCAGTGAACAGTGTGGCTGGATTATATCAAAACTAGAAAGTCAGTTCACTTCCCCATTGGGTGTGGAGACAACCAAGTTTGGAAACACTTAAACTGTCTATCTCAGTCTCTCTGGACCCTCATCAGAGGACGTTTACTCCAAAAAATCAGCCTTTGTTTGGACATTGTGGAGGAGCGCTTTGCTCACTGGACAGGAGGAATGAACAAAGCTACAATAAATAGACCTTTTTTTGACCTGCAAATATGCAAACAAATGTATCGGCATTTACTGTCAGTGGTTTATTTTTAATGCAAGATCTTCAGAAACGAATGCGAGATTTTATATTATGCTGAGACAAAGCATCATAATAAGATCTGGAAACAATTGTAATGTTTTCAGAAATGCTGACTATAGGCAAAAAAATAAGGTTATTTGGATATTTTGTCCGTATCTCGAATTTCATTCATGCTGTTCTGATCAAGAAAAATCCCTTGGTTTTTTTTTTTTTTTTTGTTTGTTTTTTTGTATAAATTTGACAATGAAAATAAAATAACCACTAGCTTTTTGACTAACACATGCCGAAGACGTGGACTTTTGCTATATTTAACCCTAAACACGATCTTTTTATAAGCCTTAAAGGTCTTTGCTCTTTTCCCGGATGATTTTCATATTAACTCTCAGCTCCGAAAACGTATTTGACAAAACATCAAATGTGTATAAACCTGCAAAGAGTCCTGTTATATTTCTTTTTATTTCACACTTCATTGGTGATAACAAAAGCCGCCGAGGAGGGTTGGAGTTTTTCTAAATGCTGTAGTGCTTCTTTGATGGCTGGAGTCCAGAAGAATCATTCACATCCCGAGTGATTGGAAAAGTAAAGAGTAATTTGCTCCAATCAGCCGTGGTGCTGTTACAACAGCCTCCTGGGTTCTGCTCTGTCATTTGCAATTCTTCACCTTCTCTCTTCTTCTATCTGTCTTATTCACCTCTCGGCTTCCTTTTTTCAATTTCAGCCCTGACATCAGTTTTCAGCTGCTCTTTTCCTGTTTCTTTGGTGTTGTAGACATAGCAGATTCTTTTTAATATAAAACCACATCTGCATCCCTGATTCTGCTCTCTGTTTCCTCCTTTAATCTACTTTACATCACTTGCGTCACTGCTGTTTTTGTCTGCATGTCATTTTGACTCTTCCTTCCCCTGAAACCCTTCTACTTGATGATTCTCAGAAAATCAGCCATTGTTTAAACTTAGCAGATTGGCTGTCGTACAGAGTGGTGTTATACAGCTCGGAGGTATGAATGAAACCGCCGACCACATAATGACACAGAAGAATGCGATGTCTAACTTAAGGCTTTCCTATAAATTCACTTAAAGGGATACCTGACAGTTGTGTACCATATCCGTTTCAGTGCCGTCATCTCCTTCTGTCTTTCAAACTCCCTCCATCTTCCTTTAGCCAGAAAACATTGCTTGAAACACTGTTTTTAAAAAGCTATTTGTTTGTTCTTTCTTTGCACCATCCCTCTCTTTAGATGATTTATTTGACTGCAATGCGGTGCTCAGCTCCAGTTTCAGGCAGTTCGGCCAACGTAAACCTTGTCACAACTCTGAATTCCTGACTAGGCTACAGCTTCCAGGCAGAGCTACAGTGGATCAGCGATGGATAAATACACGAGATAAGCCGTGGAGAGTCATGCATAGCACACAGGTTGGGTAAAGGCCTCCTAACCGCAGATGATAAAGCATGATGGGATGCTTCATCTGACAGCGATGGGTAAGTCGAAGAGGTGTTTTGCCAACATTGGTTCCATGCTATGCGGAAAAAGTGCAGCGGCAAGACTTTAAAACTGAGTGTACAAGCAGACCACTGTTATTTCTTCTCTCAGATGTTACAAAGTCTTAGTTTAGCGCAAAAAATCACACAAAGCACCGTTTTAGTTTAGTGGGTCGAATGAAAGGCAAATGAAACTGGAGCAGCGATACTTCAGCCTCTTATACTGACTTTGACAGAACCGGGGCCTGTTTTGTCTACCAAAACTAGCCGCAGGAATCTAATCACTTTTAACAGCTGGCATTACCGTGATTGCACACAATAACACAACTGTCGAATATCATTAATCATAATATCTCAAATCATGCGGTCTTTGTTTCACACTTGTCTTGACTTGTATGAGCAGCTCTGGCGAGGAGATAGAAGTCAATTGCAAAAACAATTTTCACATCAGGAGAAACTGTGGAGCAGTGATCCGGACTGTTATAGTTTGTTGTTCGAATTATTGGCAGACGCTGAAGAGAAAGGATCACAATGTCATTCAGCATCACATTTAGTGGGATAAGTTTTAAAGAGGGAGAGATAGTGGACTATGTGGGGAATCTGAGGGTGGATTCACACCTACTTTGTCTGGTCCATTTAAAACGGGCCAGAGTTCATTTCCCCTAAATGCTTGGACTTTCTTTTAGGTGTGAATACAAACATGCAAACTCTGATTCGAATCAAACAAGCGGACCAAGACCACCTCTTCTAGGAGGTCTTGGTCCGTTTCCAAACAGACTCTGGGCCAGTTCACTTCTGGGGGGAATATAACTGGCCTTGAGCTGAAACAAACCAAGGAACCGTGCAGTGTTTTGTGCTTGACGAGCCACCGTAGCCATGTGGCAATGTGGGTAGTCAACATTGTGGATGTAGCCAAGCTGCATGGGTAGGCAGAGCTAATAGCAGCAGCCATGAGCCGTGGACGGACGTGGAGCCATGAGGAGATCGAATGTCTCATTGACATTTGTTTCGTACTGCCTGTAGGACCTCCATGTTTGTTTTCATCAGCACCCACTGTCTCTGATTCACGCTGTCCCCATCTCTTCTGTCCAGTGCCGTTCGTCACATGCTTCATTTTACAAATTTTGGTCCACTAGCAAAATGTGCAATTAGAATGCGATCCAACCCAAACGAAAACAATAAAGTCCGCATTCGATCTGAACCAAATAAGAGGACCAAAGATTCAAGATTCAAGAGTTTTATTGTCATATGCACAGCAGAAACAGGTAGTTATACTATGCAATGAAATTCTTATTCTGTTCATCTCCCTAAAAAAACACAACACACTAAAAATGAATAAGAATAGGGGAAACAATAGCAATAATAAAAATCAACTATAAAAAAATTAAAACAGTAAAACAATTAAAACCAGCAGTAGAGTGTTCAGTGCACCAGCAGTAAAGTGTTCAGTGCATCAGTATGTGCTTGTGTTGTGTGGGGGATGTTTAAGTGATTCATTGAGAAGCCTGATGGCCTGTGGGTAAAAACTGTTTGGCAGCCTTGTGGTCTTAGACTTCAAACTCCTGTAACGTCTGCCTGATGGTAGGAGTGTGAAGAGTGAGTGTTGTGGATGTGTACTGGGACTTTCCAGTTGTGAATACACCCTAACTTGACCAACATAAACACCAGTGTCACATGGCCTATCATCTGCTTTATCATTGCTCTGAGGTCAACAAGGTTATCATGATGCTTTTTCATCATCATACATCAGTTATAGAAGATGCATGGTCCTTCTCCAAATCATCTATCCAGCTGTCATAAAGTTTCTGTTATGATTTTCATGGAATCATGTGGAACTATATGACAAGAACCAAAGATGAACCCATTAAGCTTTGGAACAGATCCATCAAAAAGGACAGAGGCTGGAATATTGTTCATTTTCTTTTCTTAACACTGGAACAACTTAAACCATGGCATCCAAGCAGTTAAACAATTAATTGGCATGGATTAATGGAGCTTTATTACCATGGTAACAGCCAGTTATCACCCCCCACTGAGTGACAAAAATGAGGACAACAGAGGTCAAAATGTGCGGTTTATTTGTGGTTTAATACTATTGTTGGAAGAAGAAATGAGTAAAACAAAGAGCTTTGATTGCCAGGAACTGAAACAAATCTGTTTTTCCAGCTTCATGGGCTGAAAGTTGTCCAAAATGCACCGCAGCGTTGTCTTTGTCCTCTAATATCTGTGACTATAGGCCTTGTTTTTACTGCCACATAGCTTATATTGATAAGATGTAAAAGCTACTTTTTTTCAATGGTAACAGTAACTATGGACCACCTAAGCCATTCACTATAACACACACTTTAACCCTTTCATGCATGAATTATGAGAACCTTTGTCAAGATTTTTTTCCTGAGTGTTTTTATTCCTCCTTAGGCATGAAAAAAAAAAAACTGATTGAGTTTTTTGGGGTTTTTTTTCATGCAGTTACGAAAATGTTGAAGTAAAGAAACGTGTTTAAAACCCAATATCAGAAAGTGAGATAAAAACAATGAAATAAAAACATTTTAATCCAGCTAATCTGATGTTTTCTCACATTTTAACATATTCTAATGCTAGTTATTACTCACTTCATGTAGATAATATGCAAAAAAACAACCTTTCTGTCTTACAAATAACAATTGATTTACACTCAAACATGTTAGTGCTGATCAGGTTTATCTAGAACAGCAAATTTACAGTAATGGTCTGAATGTCAGTGTATGGGATGGTGCATAAGTGTCCACTGTGTTGGCTGATATGGAACTAAAACAACAAAAACCCATGAATATACAAGAAAACAGCTGGAGAATAACTGTCCA
Organism: Sphaeramia orbicularis; assembly: GCF_902148855.1. Taxonomy (NCBI): domain Eukaryota; kingdom Metazoa; phylum Chordata; class Actinopteri; order Kurtiformes; family Apogonidae; genus Sphaeramia; species Sphaeramia orbicularis. Next base: position 7,389,312 of record NC_043966.1, read on the forward strand.
GTGTAGTGACGACTATGCATGAAAGGGTTAAATGAGATACCAGTCATGCTCATAAAGGCTTAAAGAAAGTTACATAACTCCACTTAAACTCCACACTGGTTTCCTCCAGTTTCCCCCACCATCAGAACCAGGTATTCATAGATTAATTCTCCTGTCAATGTCTGTGACCAACGTACTGATGAAGATCTGAAGTTGGTCCCTGAGCACCTTCAATGGCAGCTCACTGCTCCTAATGTGCTAATGTGCTAATGCTAATGTTAATGTTAATGCTAGGTGTTGTGTGTAATGAGATGGGCAAAATGCAGAGACTGAATTTCCCTACAGGGATAGTGAAATGAGTTACTCTAATATAACCTATATAACATAAATGCAGTGATTAGAGTCGTTTTCAATTGTCAGTGTTTCACCTGCAGTTGATCATGGTCTACAGGGACACATTTAGGAAAGAGACACATCAGAATTATCACAGAATAAAACCATGACAATAATTTAAATATAGCCTACAATTAAACTGATATTGGTGATATTAATTCATACTTTTTATGGGCTTAAATGCTTTTAAATGCTTTTTGTGTGTTTAAATGCTGATTTCCAGCTGTTTATCACTTCATTTTGTGCAACCCTAAAACAGCTACTTAGACATAAATCATTCTTTAACCCTTTAATGCATGAATTATGAGAACCTTTGTCAAAATTTTTTTCCTGACTGTTTTTATTCCTCTTTAGGCATGAAACAATGCAGTTTTTATTTATTTATTTTTTTAATAATAAACCTATTTTTTATGGAATTACAAAAATGTCCACTCATTTGGACACCATGTGTTTAATTTTGGAAGCAAAGAAACATGCATTTAAAACACAATATCAGAACGTGATCTACTATGTGAAAACTATGAAATAAAAACATTTTTAATGCGGCTAATCTGATGTTTTCTCACCTTTTATCATACTATAATACTACTTATTACTCACTTCATGGAGATAATATGCAAAAAAAAAAACTTTTTGTTTAATAAAAACTGTTAATTTCAGTCTAATAACAATTAGCAATTGATTTACACTCAGTCATGTTACTGTAGATCAGGTTTATCAAGAACAGAAAGTTACAGTAATGGGATGATTTACAGTATATGTAAGTGTCCACTGTGTTGGCTGATATGGAACTAAAACAACAAAACCCATGAATATACAAGAGAACAGCTGGGAAAAAAAAAGAAGAAAAAAAAGGAAAAAAAGAAAAAAAAAAAAGAAAGAAAAAAAAGGAAAAAAAAGAAAAAAAAAAAAAAAAAAAAGAAAAAAAAAAAGAAGAAAAAAAGAAAAAAAAAAAGGAAAAAAAGAAAAAAAAGAAGAGAAAAAAAGAAAAAAAGAAAAAAAGAAGAAAAAAGAAAAAGAAAGGAAAAAAGAAAGAAAAAAAGAAAAAAAAAGAAAAAAAAGAAAGGAAAAAAAAGAAAAAAAAAGAAAAAAAGAGAAAAAAAAGAAAAAAAAGAAAAAAGAAGAAAAAAAAAGAAAAAAGAAAGAAAAAAAAGAAAAAAAGAAAAAAAAAAAAAAAAAAAAAAAAAGAGAACAGCTGGAGAAGAACTGTCCACTGGAGTGACCACTATGCATGAAAGGGTCAATTGACCTTCCCCTGACCTGGACAACACAGATAAAGTTCTGACAAACAAAACATGAAATGGAAGATATGAAGCACCTCATGAAAGCCTGACTCTACCTCAGGGAAATCCATAAATGTTCAGTTTGACACATGCAGTGTAAACTAATACTGGCTAGCTATAATAGCTAACATGCTAACAGTAGCTAGCACCACAATTCACTGTTTTCCCATTTTTTTAAGACTTATATCTTTTCTCATTAACATCTACTTCTGTTCTTTATCATTTCATATTATTAAATCATGTCTGCTAGTTTTTATATTTGAAAATACATTAAAGGGGTCATGTTTTGCTAAACCCACTTTTATTAGTCTTTGGTTCATTTATTTTTGCCCCGTTTCCACTATGTGGTATCGGCTCAACTCGGCTCGGCTCGGCCTTTTTTGCGTTTCCATTACGAAAAAGGACCTGGAATCTGGTACCCGGTACTACTTCTTTGGTATCACCTCCGCCGAGGTTCCAGGACTGGGGACCAGATACTAAAACGTGATGTGTACACACTGCAGACCACTGATTGGTCAGACAGTTTTCTCTGTGACCCGCCGTTTTACAAAAAATAAATGCGGAAGTGGACAGTAAATATAGCGGTACATTAATCCATATGATAACAGCCCAAAACTACACCATGGTCGGTTGAGGAGATTCAGTCGTTGGTGGCCGATGTAAAAATTCAGACGAGACAACAGACAACGAGCGAGTTTATCAGCAACTCTCTGAGCAGACGACACGGAAGTAACACGCCGCATCCAGGTACTGTAAAGTGGGTAGTATCTTGTAATGGAAACACTCTCCAGGAATACCGAGTCGAGCTGAGCCGAGCCGAGTCGAGCTGGTTCCACGTAGCGGAAACGCGGCATTTGTGTATTTGGACCCTAAAAGTTCATAAAGTTTGAATTTGAATCCTCCAGGTGCTGAAAAGCTATCTTTATATTCATTTTGGCAAAAATCAGGTGGTTGCTACAACCTGTTTTAATTCCTGCTTAATTTGTTACATTTTATAACTAGTTACATCACTACATTTGCACATATAAGGAGTACGCAATAATAGTTTATCATCTGCAGCAGTTGGAATAAAAACTGAAAATATATCTAAACTTCGAGCCGATTACCTAAAATGATCAGTTGTTGGTTGTATTAACGAACACAAGTGGCTGAACGGGACAGAGCAGCACAGCCAACAACCTGGAGGGGGCGGGGCCTGAAGTGGCTCGTTTGCATTTAAAGGGCCAGCACCCCAAACCACCTTTCTGCTGTCATTACTCAGAAATAGGGTTGAAGATGGACCTGTGGAGTTGAATTAATGAAGAATTCAAACCTAAGTATAGCATTTACAGTTTATGTAGACCACAGGGAAATGTTTGAAAAAGCATAATTCCATTTAAAAAAAGCAGAATATCACTCCTTTAAGGCTATATGTTCTTAGTTTCAGTGTTATTTTGTGTCAAAGACTCTCCAAATTGTTCATAGCATTTTAACTGCATTCATTTTAAAAAATATGAACTACTTTCCACAATAAATAACTAGAAGCAGCATGAGTGAAGTATCTTCGATTAACAAATACACTGACAAACATATGTGAACAAATATTTTGTCTATACTTAACCACAGTAAATGTTTTTTTTTTTCCTCAATTCCAAGTGTTTTTGCTTTACATTAAGACCATAACTTTGCCATTTTCCCTTAATCTCAGTCGTCTGTCATGTGCTATGATATGCTTCTATTTGTGTGTATTTTAGTGCACATATGATACATGTCCTATATGAATATGTGCATGCTCTGCTTGTGTGCGACCACCTTTGTGAGTGTGTACTTGTACACCATGTGGCCACTAACTGCACTGGACCAAAGCCTGGGTCTAAGTCCTGAAAACACCCTGGCTGCTTTTTCCAACCAGTGTTTGATCAGGCTGACAGGAGACCATTGTTTAGGCCTGGCTGGTGAAATCTTTGTGACTGAGTGGTACTTGGCAGGAAAATTGCATTTCTGAGAGTTAGATACACAAATGATGGCTTAGATCAGGTCTTTCAAGACTTTTTTCATTCTCTGACCTAAGCGAGACAAGTCGCTGACCCTTTCACAACAATAACATAGCCTTTGTTATTCAGGGACCTCCACTGACACATTTGAGTGTTGCCAATGTCATATTTTACAGTTTTACGATTTCCATAGTGATTTCTCAGGGCTTAGACATGGTTGCATTGTACTGTGCCCAAATGTGATTGTCCTCGTTTGTCCATGTTCACATTAAAGGCCCAGGAATGTCTGTCGTCAACTGGTCGAGGTCTTTGGGGTTGTTTTATTTGGGCAGAATGATTACACAAGCAAGAAGAACTGGACTACATTCAACGTATTTTCATAAAGTATGGATCTCCTAGTGTAAACATATCCTTAGAAATGATGAATGCTTAGAAAACATATATGCACAATTGCAGACCAATGAGGACTGTAAACTCTGATAGAGTGAACATTAATGGCATTTAGGCCATAACTGTGTGCATTAGCCTGAACTGACATTATTCTTATTCTTACATTTACACAAAATGTCTTCAGTATAAACATGTTTCTCTCTCTTGGTTTGGAAACATCTAATTTCTGCGACATTTTCACCTTGACTGAACATGATCTGCCTTTTATGAATGCACCTGAACTGCACATAACAAACAGGATCAGGATAAACTTTATTGTCCTATAAAAAAATTGTATGTCCAATTTGTTTTTGGAAATTTGTTTTGGACAACAGTGCTACATATTGCTGTACACATTTGGACACATACAATCACAAAACAACTCAGTCACAAAATCTTGAAGTCAGCATAATTACAATCATGTATTATACCTAGTTCATATATTGCACCCTTCCCTCCAAGATACAATAAATAGAATAAATATGAGATAAGATAAGATAAAATAAGATAAGATAAGATACAGTGATCCCTTGCCAATTCGCGCTTTAAGTTCCGCAGTTTTAGTTATTCGCAGATTTTTTGTAAGTGTTATTTTATATAAAAATGTTAAAAAAGAGAGCGAGAGAGAGAGAGAGAGAGAGAGAGAGAAAATGTAGAAATGTCAGTTCATGCATGCCCATGTACGTGTGTTTGTGTGTGTTGATGCTCAAGACCAAAGAGAGAGAGAGAGAGAGAGAGAGAGAGAAAGAAAGATAACTGATTCGTTTTTTGTGCGTATGAGAGGAAAAGAGAGCTGGGAGTAGATGTGCGTGTGTTCGTGTGTACGTATACGATGGATAAGTGTCACGAATGAAGAGAGGAGAGAGTACGTATCAGCTGTTAGTACGTATGCACGTGTGTGTGTGTTTTGTTTACTTATTCATAAAATATATTTATTTATATGTAATTTCTTTTATGTAATTTATACATGTAGTACGTATTATCATTTGTATACATGTACATTAAATTTATGTATATATTTTTGTGCATGTACATGTACATATCCGACTGACATTTTCTTGTTATTAATCATTCTTTTCTTTCAGATGTTTTACAGTATGTACATGTACATGTATCCGATCTATATATATATATGCATGTATACATGTACTAATCATTGTTTTCTTTTATATATATCTCATTTATTTCATAATTATTACATGTGCAGTACTTATATACTATTTATAGATACATACATACATGTACCTAGGTCTAGGATAGGCTTGGAGGGCTCCGGCTCCAGTTCGCGGATTTTCGATTTTCACGGGGGGCGCCGGTCCCCATTAACTCCGAAAAATAAGGGATCACTGTATTCCTTTATTGATCCCACAATGGGGAAATTCACAGTGTTGTCAGCAGCAAAAACATACACATAAACATACACATACACGTAAAACAGTCATATAAATTTGAATAAAAAAAGTGTTTAAAAGGTGTTTAAAAGTAGAGTGCAAATACGGTTTGATATGAATGTAGTGCAAATGGTAATAAATATTAAAAAAAAGTTAATTTGAAAAGGGTTGGAGTAATTTAATTCTTTAAAGAGTCAAAATTTAAAAAGCATTGAAACACATGAAGAGTAAGAACATGTGTAGTTTTAACCCTGTAAAGCCTGAACCATTAAATCATTGACAAAAAAAATCCAGTTCTTTGAAACTGGAGCCTTTATTGGTCCTTCTGAACAACCCAAAAAAGATTTTTTCAAATATCAATTTCCATGAACAGTATGTGTTTCAGTTTTGTATCTTAATTGATACATCGGGTCTCAGTGCTCAAATATTATTTTTGAACAAAGAAAAACATAATATAACACGAACATGTCTAACAAATTGATAATTCCTTTACAAAATTGTCAAAGTTCTACCTCCTTCCTCATTAACCCTTTCATGCATAGTGGTCACTACAGTGGACAGCTATTCTACAGCTGTTCTCTTGTATATTCATATGTTATGTTGTTTTAGTTCCATATCAGACAACACAGTGGACACTTATGCTTCATCCCATACACTGACATTCATACTGTTCCTGTAATTTTGCTGTTCTTAATAAACCTGATCTGTAGTAACATGCTTTAAATCAGTTGCTAATTGTTATTAGACTATAATTAACAGTTTTCGTAATCAAAAAGGTTTTTTGGGTTTTTTTGCATTTTATCTCCATGAAGTTAGTAATAACTAGTATTAGAGTATGTTAAAATGTGAGAAAACACCAGATTATTTGCATGAAAAATGTTTTTGTTTCATAGTTTTTCTTCTTGCAACTCCTTTTCGAGTGTAGCTGAATGATTTTGGAATTTTGAATTTGCATGTATTCTGTAAATGCTCGAAATAAACAAAAAATAATGAATGAATGAACAGTTTTCACACAGTATATGAGGTTCTGATGATGGGTTTTAAATACATGTTTCTTTGCCTCAAAAATTAAATGCATGGTGTCCAGTTGAGTGGACGTGCTTGTAAATCCATGAAAAACAGGTTCATAAAAAAAAAAAAAAAAAAACAGAAAAAAATCAATTGCATTGTTTTTTTTTATGCCTAAAGAGGAATAAAAACACTCAGGAGAAAAATCTCGACTAAGGTTTTTATAATTCGTGCATGAAAGGGTTAATGACAATTTTGTAGTGTCACTGGAAAGGCCTCTGGTGAACGAATTCCTCCCCCCTGGTGGATTATCTGTGTATTGCATGTATTTAATTGTATACATCAAGTTTTTAAAGAATATATTTATATATATATCACATTGATCATGTAGAGGGCTTCAAAACTCATGTATCAAATATGATACGTTTGGTGTTACAGGGTTAAAAACCAAACCACTGGTTACTGTCTACATTTACTGTCTATATTTGTGCTTTATGTTTTATTACTGACTGTGTAAATGTTCATCCCTGTGCTGTTGCTAAGTCTCCTGCTCTGTTCGTCCACAGATTTTCACATCGGTTGACATTTCTGCATAAATCTCTCCTTTGGTGGTTTCCATTTGATCTTTGTGCGTACATGTGTGAAAACCAAACGTGCGATGGTCTATGCTCTCAGAACAGCCTCCAAATGGTGGTTCAGAGTCAGAGCAGGGGTTGGTAAAACAGCTTTTTGATACGCTTCCTTATGAAATGATTTACACAAGGATCTGACATTTTCAGAACTTAATGCCCAATCCTAAAAAAAGAAGATATCTTGCACAACAGATCTTTGGAGATCTCCCCAAGATTGTTAAAAACATTACGTCCATATCCATGAGAGAAAGACTGGAAAATGAAATGCATATCACTCCATTTTACTCATGTTTATTATGTTTTTTGGGATGAAGCTGCACCTGAAACATCAAATCCAGGTGAATAAACCAGTGTATGACCTGCAGTAGATGGAGGTCAGTATGGATACCTTTGGGAGACGGACCGGACCGGTGTTATGGACAAATCCACATCATGTAAAGAATACACTTCCAGAACCAACATTTAAGGTAACACAAGTTTACAAGTGAACTACAGCTTCATGACAGATTTTAGCCTCTGAGTCTGATACGTCCAGTATTATCCACAGCGCCCACCGGTTGGATAACAACAACTATGGTTTGTTTAATATTTCATCTGCTTAAAGAAAGGAAATAAATCAACAGGAAAAACTACTTTGTCATGAATAAACAGATTACTTTTAATCACAAATTCTACATTTCATGTTGCAAAACATAATTAGACTCACATAAAAATGTATATATTTCCAGATTTTTAACCAGGACTTGGGCCAAAATATTAAGTCTTTTTTTTCAGTGTTGTAGATGATTCATTATTTTTTCAATTTCTTTCTTTCTACATTAATTGAAAACAAAATATGGTTAGAAACTTATTTTCTTGATTGAAACTGTACATCATTTGACTATAGGAACCTATCATGTATTGGTTTAGAGCAGGGGTGTCCAAACTTTTTTTCAAGAGGGCCAGATCTGATAATGTGGACATTGCCAGGGGCCAGTGGTCCCTTCAGACGTTTTTTAAACAGTAAAAATTACATATAAAAGCGCTGTTCTACAACAATTTTATTTTCATTGTCACAATATCATTTTTTTTAAATGGCAATGTAACCAAATCTGAGCCACTCAGGTGTGAACAAATTAAAAAAAAAAAACATTTCTGCCTTCCTTTCACATCTGGAATCAGATAACATAGAACAAACTGTGTGGAGTATCTGAAACGTCCAAGAAGTTGATAAAAATCTTAACCCCACATTCATTTTAAACATGACTTATATGAGTAATCATTACTCATATATTACTCAGTAATGCAAAGTCTGTTAACATTTAAGATGAAAACATTTGACTCTTACTCTTGTCTTTCACAAAATAATTCAGAAAGTAATATTTGTGTCACATCTACAAGTACATAACACCAGCAGTTAGAGGCAACTAAGCTGGCAACTTGGTATCCTGCCTTGGTGGTGAATTCATTGAACTCACAGGTTCACATGAAGAGTCACTGTTGTGAGTTTAAAGCAGCTGGAATTTGCTTCAATTTTTCGGAGCGCTCACTCCCTGCTAGCTTGTCGTATTCGTTAGCATGTTTTGTCTGCTAGTGTCTCTTTACATTGAATTCCTTAAACAAGACAACAGTCTGTTGACAAATTAGGCAAACACAATCGCCTCGATTTTCAGTGAAAAAAAATTGTAATTCCCATCTCTCCTGGAAGCGGCGGCCCTCACTGTCAACTTTTGTTTTTTTATTTACAGGCGCCATGGTTAGAAATTAGCGAAAAGGGTTCACGGCAAGGTCACAGAGCCAGATAGAGTTAGAGTGGTGCTGCCACCATGAGGTGAAAGGAGAAACTGCATTTTGAACCTTTTATGATTCATGTACTCAGTTCAACAGTCCAAACGGGCCATAAATAATACATTCTAAAACCCAAGCTGTGGGCCGTATAAAATCTGACCGCGGGCCATGATTGGCCCCCGGGCCGGACTTTGGACATGCCTGGTTTAGAGTCTGGTTTCGACCGACTTGATATGTAAAGTGTCATCAGATAACTTTTGTTATGATTTGGCGCTGTATAAATAAAATTTGATTGATTGATTGATTGATTGATTACTGTAACATATTATTTATAGCACAGGTGTCAAACATGCGGCCCGGGGGCCAAATCTGGCCCGCCAAAGGTTCCATTCCGGCCCTTGGGATGAAAGTGCAAAAATGAACCTGAACAGTCCAGATTGTCCAAATCATTTTGGTTCAGGTTCCACATACAGACCAATGTGATCTACAGTAAAAATAACAACACAATAAACCATAAATAATGATAGCTACAAATTTTCTTTGTGGAAAAATTATGTGGAAAAAATTTAAGTGAAAAAAATAACATTACGTTGTGAAACTAGAAGCACTCGGAGAGCGCAGACCTCCGCCAAGGCTGATCAGTGGCCCCCCCTGTGGGCCCCCCCACCCCCGATCACCACCAAAATTTAATCATTTCTTCCTTATCCCATTTCCAACAAACCCTGAAAATTTCATCCAAATCTGTCCATAACTTTTTGAGTTATATTGCACACTAACGGACAGACAAACAAACAAACCCTGGCAAAAACATAACCTCCTTGGCGGAGGTAAATATTTACATTTACAAAACTATTCTTTCACAATAAAATGCAAATAAATACATAAATAAAAACAAAGATAAACAACCTGAAATGTGCCATTTTAACAATATTCTGCTGTTACTAAATGTTTTGTGCATTTATGGATCCACTGTGATCTGGAGTTGCGTTAATAATAACAGATGTAATATTGTAGAAATTGTTCAAATTTTAGTTCCAAACTCCAAAATTTTACCATTATTCTGCCTGTTACCAAATGTTTATGTAACATTGTGTGTAATGTACATATATAAATAATAAGTTGAGGCATAATATTGTTAAAATTGCACTAATTTTCCAAATGAAATTTCTGTTTTTTCAGGATATTCACATCTTTTTTTTAAATGTAAATATTTTCATAATTTGTTTGGGGGGGGGGGGGGGGGTTGTGCTAAAACAAAAAGAAAAACTTGGAGTTGTCATTATTTTACTGGTCTGGCCCGCTTGAGATCAAACTGGGCTAAATATGACCCCTGAACCAAAATGAGTTTGACACCCCTGATTTATAGGATATTATTATTGTTATTTTATACTATATATTTTTATTCAAGACAGATCTCAGTTTTCCCATTTTACTACTTTTAATTTTTCAGAAAGAAACAACCCAACCATATGTCAACTTGATGAAAATGTAAATGAAGTGGAACATTTACTCAGACTGGAATATTTTATTGTATATTTGTCTGGAGAGGACAATGATATTTGTCATTTTCTAAACATTTTCATTTTGAAATCATGTAAAAATCCTCCCTTCCTACTATTCGCTGTACCACTCCATTTGTCAAACATATTTTCTAATTTTACTCCATGTCATCTTCATGAGACAATTTTTTATGAAAATGTGCAGAAAATGGATTATACATGACCGAATTGTTCCCACTGGGTTGTAATCAAGAGTTATAGCGACACCATGTTCCTCACAACTGTCCTCTAAACCTCACAGTGCGGTTAAACATCGCGCCAAACGTTGAAAGCCACGTAATTTATGTGCAGCTCAGGAAATTCTCATGAGACGTAGCTCGTTTCTTCTGAGGGAAAAGTTCCAGCTCATAAGCAGGAGAAGAGTCTGACTTGGACAAAGAAGACGTCTATGTGAAGCACGAAGGCCAAACAGGGGGTTAAAGGGGGATGAAAGCGTTGGACGAAACTCAACTTTACGATGAAAAATGAAGACAAATTACATCAGTCAAACAGACGAGTAACAGATCAGCATCGATGAAGCGCATGCACAATAAGATCTCATCCTGACGGTGTAATTATCTGTCTGTCTCTGGCGTTTGTAGCCAACATGGAGGAAACCACTTCCCTCCACCACAACGGACAGAAGCACGGAGGAGATAAAGACAGACTGGAAATACCTTCAGGGTCTCCTTCAATTTCTCTGTGTCAAATATCTGTCAGTAGTGGACGGGATCCCAAAAGAAGCTTAAACGAAGATGAAAATAACATATTCGTCAAATCCTCAGCTTCCAGATGCACTGTAAAAACAGAGACAGGGTTGAAATAATGCCAGGTTAATAACATGTTACTTATTTATCAGGGTTTCTGCAGGCTATTAAAAAAAGTCATTGAATAGATTTTGCGAAAATTAACACCTTAAATGGCATTAAAAAGCATTACATTTGATTTCCAAAGGCATTAAAAATTAAATACACTTGATTATTTTGATTATATTAGCATTTAATGATTTTGATCGGAAGTATAGTGTGATGATTGACAGGTGGAACCCTTTAATTGGCTATTGTTTTTGGCCGATACACAAAGTCACAACACCGGATGCTTGGAATACAACGTGCTGTGAGCGTGCTCATGCTGTGGCGAAGGAGCGGAGGGAATATTGGCAAATGTCGTAAAAATGGAAAAATGCAAGTTTCAGCCTCAAGCCTGTTTAACCCTTTCATGCACAGTGGACAGTTCTTCTCCAGCTGTTCTCTTGTATAGTCATGGATTTTGTAGTTTTAGTTCCATATCAGCCAACACAGTGGACACTTATAGGGTGGGGAAGCAAAATTTACAATGAAAATTTAGTTGTTTTTTCTCAGCAGGCACTACGTCAATTGTTTTGAAACCAAACATATATTGATGTCATAATCATACCTAACACTATTATCCATACCTTTTCAGAAACTTTTGCCCATATGAGTAATCAGGAAAGCAAACGCCAAAGAGTGTGTGATTTGCTGAATGCACTCGTCACACCAAAGGAGATTTCAAAAATAGTTGGAGTGTCCATAAAGACTGTTTATAATGGAAAGAAGAGAATGACTATGAGCAAAACTATTACGAGAAAGTCTGGAAGATACTATTAAAGAAGAATGGGAGAAGTTGTCACCCCAATATTTGAGGAACACTTGCGCAAGTTTCAGGAAGCGTGTGAAGGCAGTTATTGAGAAAGAAGGAGGACACATAGAATAAAAACATTTTCTATTATGGACATTTTCTTGTGGCAAATAAATTCTCATGACTTTCAATAAACTAATTGGTCATACACTGTCTTTCAATCCCTGCCTCAAAATATTGTAAATTTTGCTTCCCCACCCTGTATGTAACATCCCATACACTGTAATTCAGACCATTACTGTAAATCTGCTGTTCCAGATAAACCTGATCTGCACTAACATGTTTGACTGTTAAAAAAAAAGAAAAAAAAAAAGAAAAGCTAATTATTATTAAACTGTAATTAACAGTTTTGTTTTGTTTTTTTAAACAAAAGTTTCTTTCTTTCTTTCCTTTTTTTTTTTTTTTTTTGCATATTATCTCCCTGCAGGTATTGTTAAAATGTGAGAAAACATCAGAGTAGCAGCATTCAAAATGTTTGATCTCATTGTTTCCACACAGTATATCAGTAAATACATGTTTCTTTGCTTCTAAAATTAAACACATGATTTTGTAACTCCATGAAAAATAGGTTAAAAAAAAAAAATCACATTGTTTTTTTTTTTTTTTTTTTTCCATGCCTAAAGAGGAATAAAAATACTTAGGAAAAAAAAAATCTTGATTAAGGTTCTAATAATTCATGCATGAAAGGGTTAATAAATGCACTTTTACAGATATTTCCTCGGATTACATATATTTTGAATGAATGAATAATGAATGAATGAATAAATTTATTTTTGGTTTTACATCAGTCATTGTACTCAGTACATCTCTTGTAATAAACATAAAAACCAAAAAAGGAATAGGCTAGAAGCAAAAGCTTATTTTTTGCCCATCCTTTCCAACTAATGCACTGCTTACATCAATTTAAATGTGTACAGCATCGAGCATTTACACCATAATAATAACAAATAATTTTTTTTTTTTTTTTAAAGTCAACAACAAAAACACATCTACCATCTCAATTCAATATTTCTGAATAATTTAAACTTAAAGTACTATTTTTTTTTTTAAACTTCGCCAAAGGAGTGGATAACTTAAATGCATTATAAGGTCCATTCCATAATTTCACACCCACAATCCCAATTCATCTAGACTTCACATCTACCCCCACTCTAATCCACTCACACATATCAAAATCTCCGAAATTCGAATTACTCTCTCTTAATTCCAAGAAACCACACCTGAACTTTGTGACAATACTATTTTTATCCTTCATGTTTTAATAAAGAAGACACAAACTTTATAACAAAATGTAAATTTAATGTAAAAAAAAAAAAAAAAAAAAGAAAGAAACAGTAAAGGATTAGTGTAATTTTTCATCAGATTTTTTGCTTTTATTGATAATATTTGAGAACAATGAACAATTGATACTGTTTAATCATTTCTGTACTTGTGAGGTATTCATACCATGTATTTAAAGTGATTTTATTGAGTCCAGAGGAAATGAATAAATAAATTGTGTCTGAAAAGTGGTATTTCATATAATACTTGTATTTTAATCCAACTTTATAGGCAACAGTGTATTTTAATTGGTGCCAAAACTACACCCTGAGGTGAATCTTTAATCCTCCAAAGAGAACATCGCCTCATATCACCTGTTCTCCAAAGGTTTAGCATGTTCATATGACAAAGAAGTGAACATAGGCACACAGAGATTAATTAAATTTATTTTCTCTATGGGCTCTGTTTGTTTATCATATCCAGTGTCAATCTTTGTATTATGAACACATTATTGAAATTATAAGTGTTATATTTGTTAAATGATGAAAAGTTTTATGAATGTTGAAAAGTTCTATAAAGTTAAAAAATAATAATAAAATTTTTAAAAAAAAAATGTATTAAATACTTCAATAAAAGTTCAGATAAATTACAGGACACAGGATGAATATTGCATCATAATAATTAAAAAAAAATTTTCAGAGATGTTTTTTTTTTTTTTTTTTGCTAAAATTAATATATTTAACCCTTTCATGCATAAGTCACTACAGTAGACAGTTATTTTCCAGCTGTTCTCTTGTATATTCATGGGTTTTTTTGTTTTAATTTCATATCAGCCGACACAGTGGACACTTATGCACCATCTCATACTCTGACATTCAGACCATTACTGTAACTTTGCTGTTCTTGATAAACCTGATCTGCAGTGACATGTTTTAGTGTAAATCAATTGTTATTTGTTAGACAAAAGTTTGCATATTATCTCAATGAAGTGAGTAATTACTAGTATTAGAATATGTTAAAATGTGAGAAGACATCAGATTAGCAGCATTAAAAATGTTTTTATTTCATTGTTTTCATATCACTTTCTGATAATGGGTTTCAAACATGTTTCTTTTCTTCAAAAATTAAATGCATGGATATTTTTGTAACTCCATAGAAAAAAAAAAATTGATCACATTGTTTCTTTTCATGCCTAAGGAGGAATAAAAACACTGAGGGAAAAAATCTTGATTAAGGTTCTCACAATTCATGCATGAAAGTGTTAAACATTAAAAAAACAAAACAAAAAAAAACATGGGGAACAATTGTGAATTGATGTTGCATTTATATATATTTTTTTCTTCAATAAAATGATTAAAAACAAACAACATTTCAGCACCAACCACCACTGGTTATCTTGTGAAATATTTAGGCTGGATTAACTACATTTTATTTAACAGGTTTTAATTCATATTAGAGAATTTTAAATGTACTTATTGACTGTTATTTAACATTTTAAGTAAGAAATGATCATGTTTGGTTTTTACAGTGCATGTAGGGATTTTTACTTTGCAGCTTTGACAGAAAATGAAATCCATGTGGAGCAAAAGCTGTGGACGAAAAGAAGACAAAAGTGCTGAATAACCATCTTATTGCTCTCCCGTTTACGCCACAAGATCCCAAACAATCGGACGAGGACAACCGACCCCAACGGAGATGAGTCAGTCCTGGGCTGGAAACGCCAGGATGTTGACTTTCTTTTTAACCTTTATTTATTCAGCAAAGCCTGCTGAACATGCAATCTGTTTTCACCCGACCACAACCACAGTCGTCCTCTTATTTCTTATTTCTGTGACTGTTTAGCTCCTCTGCCACTGCTGCTGCTGCTGCTGCTGCTGGGGGTTACCTGCCATGCTCTTGTCAATATCACAATGTTTGGAGAAATGAGAGCATTACTCATTCTTTCCTGAATGTGTTTTGCACAGCTAGCATGGGGATTGAAGCCGGCATTCTTCCAGGTACAAACCACATGGAGAGGCTTTACTGTGCAACAACAATTGTGTTAACTCGGTGCTCATAAAGTATATTAGTATAGTATAAAAGGTGCTACTTGTAACATTTTGTTTTTCTCAAAATTAAGACCACGTTTCCTATAAACCCTGTTGTTTCCTGTGGCTTGTCCTGAAACGTCTGCAGGAGGATGAGAGCCAGTAGCAGCCCTCGATAAAGACGAGTTTGACAATTTGAGCAATGATAGTTATGTTATGTGCACTGCAAAAGTCCTGCTGTGTGCAAAATAAAAGAACAGGTAGAAAATGGCTAAAATGTGTTCATTTATATAGTGAAATCAACTTAATTGCGAATGTCTGTTAACGCATTAAACACAAACGACTTATTTCCTTTCCAAGTTATTGCGAAGATCGAGGAGAATGAACATGTGAAGGCAGTTTGAATTCCGTGTAAGAAGAGTTAGGTTTTTCTTTTTTAAGATTTAAATTGCTTCATGTTGTCTGAGAAAACACATATGATCTCTAAATATGCAAATATATGGGTGCTTCTATGAAACTGGGTTCATTTTGGTATCTGGTACTTGGTCAGCTTTTTAGACTCAATAATAAAAAAGAAATTTAGAAATATTTCCCCCCAGGATGTACCTAATGATGACGTCAGATAAATGCAAAAAAAATTATTCTCTTGCTCTGAGCCATCCAATAATTAATGAATTTTTAATAAAATATTGGGGCCAAAAATAGGTCCAAAATTAGGATATGAAAAGCTACCTAGATGTCAGTGTATTTGATCTGAAAACTTGGCTGATAATGGTCTTAAATAGACTATAAATAAAGACACTGTGTTAAATGTGACGATCCTAGTGGTTTTTCTAATCCAGACATGCAGGTTTTTCATGAATCTCAGTCTCATTCCAGGTTTCGTGTGTAACCCATCATGTCCACTCGCGTTACATGCAGAACCTGCCCATTTAAACACATATAAATCGCGAATGATTTTGCAACAGCGGTCATTTTTGTGAAACACTGTGTCTTGCATAATTAGTTCAATCCCCAAAATGTACCTGTGAGAGAAGAAAAAGATGTTTAAAAAAAAGTAGAGTGTAATTTTCATGTCCTTTTGAACATATATTGTATTAAATATCATGTAAAATAACATAAAAATGTGTTTTATCTGAAAAATAGTTTCTCTTTTATCTCAATAAATATTTATTTTTCAAATAGACTCAAAGTGCTTCCAAACTCGCTTCATAACATTAGTCTACATGTGGTTTGAATTTTTAGCCCCCATGTCCTGTTTTTAAGGACCAGTTTCATAGAAGCACCCAAATGTATTTTTTTAAATAGTTGTATGACTTGCTCTCTGAAAAGACCAGTTCAGTTCATTTATTGTCGCAAGTTTCCACATCACACCTGTAAAAGTGAAATATTACATCATTTACTTACATTACTCTGAAATATTTGTGTTGTGTCGTTTTCTGGAATTAACTAAGAGTTGAGTGTTTGAGATCAGCTTTTATAAACTTATTTATGCACATTTAGAAATTTTGCACCAGAAAATATCAATGAAAACATAAAAACTGAAGAAAAAGATACATTTTGCAATTTTTTTTTTTTTTTTTTTTTTCATTCAAATGAAATGATGTTTGTCATTTTTCATAAAGGAGTAAATGCATAGAGGAAATAGAAAAACCTTTCTGGAGCATATAACAATTAACTCTGATTGATCACCTGTTTTTCTATATATTCTGATAATCAACCAATTAATCAATCAGATTAATCAAAGTTTATTTATATAGCATTTTACAACAACATGAAGAAGACCAAAGTGCTTTACATCTAAAAGCGTGATTAAATTATAAGATAGAAACAGGTTAGTCAAGTACCATAAATATGCATAAAACAATAAGACACAACCAAGGTTATTATCATTAACGAAAACGAACGAAATGACGAAAACTAAAAATGAAAATTATTTTTGTTAACTGAAATTTTTTATTTTTGTGATTTTAGTGATTTATTCCGAACATGCAATGAAATTTAACAAATATGCACTTGCTAAACATACATAATAATACAAATATCAAGAATCATAACAATCTTAGTCAGAAGAAAAGCACAATATAAACAAACAATAAATAAAAACTCAAATTAAAAGAAAAAAAGAAAAAAAAAAACGATAACTAACTGAAACTGTATTGTGTGCTTACAAAACTCACTAAAACGGATAAAAATTACATATAAAGTTCCCTAAGTTTTCGTCTTTGCCAATATTGATATAGGATTGAATGTGAAAATTCTGTGTAAGATCAGCGGTATAAGAGAGGTATTGAAGTCGGGAGGCCAGCGGTGAAAGAATGGAAAGTTTCAGTTTCGTTTTCACGTAAGTGATGTTGTGTATGGATCGCACCCCCACCTATATTACCCCCTCCAACCTGCTATAGGGAATTTAACCATCGTACTGTACGTATGTTTGTGTCTGTGCTCAGTCAGAGCCGCCCTAACCCCACCCCCAAATAAAGTGTTCAGGGTAACCTCACTAATTTCTTTGGATAGGATGGAAGATAAAATACAGGGTGACACAAAAAACGGGAACTTTTTAACAATCCAGTAAAACCTAGAGTAATGGAAGAAAAATATTTTATTCATAGTAATTGAAACCTTAAAACATGCCATTTAAGAAACGATGATGGAATTTTCATTTTTAAAAAATTACTTCCTGTAGATGGCGTCCTCCTGTACGAATGCATTCTTGAAATCTGCTGTTGAGATTCCTCATTGACCGCTGCAACATCTCAGCTGGGATACTGTGAATTTCATCCTGAATTCTCTGTTTTAACTCATCCAGAGTTCTTGGTCGAGTCGTGTACACTTTACTCTTGAGATAGCCCCACAAGAAAAAATCACAAACGGACAAATCTGGCGATCTAGGGGGCCAGGGAACGTTACCGAATCTTGAGATCACACGGTTACCGCACAATTCTCGCACAGCCGCCAGTGGTTACTAAAATGGGGGTGTGTTTACTTGCTCAAGGTCACTGTCTCACAGTGCTGCCACTTGCTCATGTCTGCCAATACGCACTTCAAAAATTCCCGTTTTTTTGGGTCACCCTGTATTTGTGTCTTGAAAGAAACTACAATCACACTGTTTTGATATTATGATCGAGGAGCAACACTTTTGAAAAACATTGCTTTTCTACATTTGAAGTGCTAAATATGGACACTGTACATTTCTTCTACATGTAACAGACTCGCACTACCAGTCAAAAGTTTGGACTCACCTGGTTCTTCATTATTTTCATGACTATTTACATTGTAGATTCTCACTGAAGGCATCAAAACTACAAGGTGACACAAAAATACGGGAACTTTTTAACAATCCAATAAAACCAAGAATGATGGAAGAAAACTATTTTATTCATAGTAATTGAAACCTTAAAACATGCCATTTAAGAAACAATGATGGAATTTTCATCTTTTAAAAATTACAGGGTGACCCAAAAAACGGGAATTTTTGAAGTGCGTATTGGCAGACATGAGCAAGTGGCAGCACTGTGAGACAGTGACCTTGAGCAAGTAAACACACCCCCATTTTAGTAACCATTGGCGGCTGTGCGAGAATTGTTCGGTAACCGTGTGATCTCAAGATTCGGTAACGTTCCCTGGCCCCCTAGATCGCCAGATTTGTCCATTTGTGATTTTTTCTTGTGGGGCTATCTCAAGAGTAAAGACGACTCGACCAAGAACTGTGGATGAGTTAAAACAGAGAATTCAGGATGAAATTCACAGTATCCCAGCTGAGATGTTGCAGCGGTCAATGAGGAATCTCAACAGCAGATTTCAAGAATGCATTCGTACAGGAGGACGCCATCTACAGGAAGTAATTTTTTAAAAATGAAAATTCCATCATTGTTTCTTAAATGGCATGTTTTAAGGTTTCAATTACTATGAATAAAATATTTTTCTTCCATCACTCTTGGTTTTACTGGATTGTTAAAAAGTTCCTGTTTTTTTGTGTCATCCTGTATATGAAAAAACTGAAACTAAAACTAAACTAAAACGAAGCATTCAGAAAAAATGACAACTAATAAAAACTAGCAAACCTGCTCTAAAAACTAATCAAATCTAACTGAATTAGAGAAAAAAAGAGTCAAAACTAAATAAAACTAGACTATAATGAAAAATCCAAAACTATTATAACCTTGGACACAACACACAGCGATAAAAAAAAAAAAAGACCACAGATTAAAACCTAATAGTGTCTCAGTGCTAAGGGTTCAAAGCCAGTCTAAACAAGTGTCTTTAACCTGGACTTGAACAGGGACAGGTCAATGAGGACTTGAAATAATGTATGAAAACTGTCTGTTCCATCACTTCTGTTCCTTCATCCACTTTTCATGGTGTAACAACTGTGTCCATGAGTTTATACAACCCATCCAGTCCATTCTATCTGTACATGTGATGATAAAAGCAGAGGAAGTGGATGAAGCCGATAAGTCTAAAAATTAGAAAAAGGAGCTGGCAAACAGCATCTGCCAAAGTGGATTTTTATGAATTCTCCTGATATAGAATAAGGCTTTTATAAAGTGTTTTACATCTTCACACTGTGCACTGTAAGCCTGGACTTTGTATTTACTAAAACGCTTTAATTACAATGTTCTTAAATGATTTAAGTTTTATGACATTACTATAAAATATTAAGTATATTCTACTGATTTGTAGACATTGTCAATCGTACAAAAAAGTTTAAGTTGAATGAATTTAAATCACTAAGTTTTAGTCATGACCACACCTTTTTTTTCCACATTGCATTGTGGGTATTGGGCATGTTGTTGAAAATGTGTTATTTTTCTGTGCAGGGGTTCAGCGGGGTTGTGGTGTTAGCATTAATTTTGACTTAATGTGTGTATGTCAGTGTTTATTGGCCTTTTTGTGTTTGTTTTTGAATTTTTGTAGAGCTGCACCATGAGTCAGAACCATAGGCCAAACAATTGCTTTCCTGTTCATCCATAATTTTTGTTAATTAATGTAAATTTTAATGCATTTTCAATTTTAAAGCACCTCTCATACTGGTTAATTACATTAAGCTAATTTCCTGCTGAACTTCCATCCATGCTATGGTACAGTATATGAAGCATTTATATTGCATAATACTTTAGTTTAAATCAATTTGGAATTGAGCAAAATGAACTGACATTAAGTCTAATGATTGTACAAAATAATTGACAGTACAACAAATTTTATGTTAAATTAACTTGGCATTTAGTGTGTTGTGCTTAAAATAGCAATTCCATTCAAGTAAAGTGTATAAGTTTAATACACTCAAGTTTTGATTACTCAATTACTTAAATTTTTTAAGGTAACTGGTTTCCTCAAATTTTTTAAGTAAACTCAATTTATCCGGTCTTACAGTGTAGGTTTTTCATTCGTCATTCTTTTATCTGTTCTATCCCGTTCAAATGAAGGTAAATAAAGGAATGATGAATGTGGACACTCAGCTGAATGATGTAAACAGACCAGGAGCTTCAACAGTATTCCATTAGTATTAGAAACAGGAAAACGCCTCAAATGATGATCTACTGCAGGTAAAACACTCATTGTATGTGTGTGAAATAACTGAATTTAACTCCTTCTGAATGCTAAATGGTGCCTCATTACAAGAAGGAAGTTAAAGTAAATGAGCGTACAGGCTGTTTTGACCATGATCTCAGACTTAACGCATGATAAACAGCAGAACAGAAAAACACACTGCAAAAAAAGGCCTGTACAAAAATAAGAAAATTAAACTCATTATGGGTTAAAATGTCTTATTTCAGGTAAAATTATCTGCTAGTGCAAAAAGAAAATTGCACTTTTGATGTTTTCAAATATTATTGCAGGATTATTGAATGGTAAATTTTTTATTTTAAGTACAATATATTTGTTTCAAGTCTTCCTAGTAAGATTTTTTTTTAAATCTATGGATGGACATGTTTCTGGATGTTCATTTTAGAATAGAATAGAATAGAATAGAATAGAATAGAATAGAATAGAATAGAATAGAATGTCTTTATTGTCATTGTACAAGTACAACGAAATTAAAAAGTGCAATTCTCCTATGTGCCATAAAAAAAGTACAAATAATGTATATGAAAGAGTATAAAAACTTAAATATAAAAAGGAAACCCTGACGGCATAAATATCTAAAAAGCAGAATTAAAAAAAAAAGAGTGTTACTAGAAGTATAAAAGACACATAAAACATCATATACTCTGGACAACATTCAGCATTCCACACAATTAATTAATGTCCAGCAGTATTCAGTGATTTTTATCACTGAATACTATTTTTTTTGGTTTGTTTTTTGTTTTTTTGTTTTGTTTTTATTCAATTTTGAGGGTGCAACACCAGAACTGAGGTCAACCTTACTAAAGCCAACTCTGCTTTGGATCCAAAACTGGTCACATTAGTGAAGTTAAACTGTATTGATTTTATTACTGCATGATTATAGAAAAAAAAATCAGTTTTATGTGATATGAAGCATTCTTAATGTTAATTTTGCTTCACTTCACCCCCTTGAACCCCCACTGGTGCTCCATCCCTGGACCCCACCATTCTTCTGTGCCCCCTCCTTCCATCTTCTCTGGATCCACCACTGGTAATAAATTTGTTAAATTGTAAACAGACTTTATATACACCCTGTATAATAACGAGCAAGGTAATTACAGCGTGTAAAGACAATAACATCTGATTTATAGACAAGGAAGTGAAAATCCCATTCTTTGTATTTTATCGGCTAGTCCTGGTCAAATCCAGGTCTGAGTCGTCCAATCATAACTGAAGGACTGGTTGAAACCCTTCACCCCTCACAAGTTCTTGTTCTAGTTATTGCTACCATTATAATTATCTCCATAGTTGTTATTGTTAGTATTGTTGATATTTTCTTGTGAGGGTCTTTGCCACCTTCTTCTTCCTTTTTCTCCACCCTTCTCTTCTCCCCCTTTCTTTTCCTCCCCCTGTTCCTTCATGTCAGGTCTGGCATCGAAATGTGGTTCGACGAAACTCATAGCAAAGACAGTAGAATATTCAAGAGAGCCTCATGTACTTACCATCAGTAGTATTTATGTTTATGTTTATGTTTACGCATTTGGCAGACGCTTTTTTCCAAAGCGACTTACAGGGGAAAACCAATTAAATCACTCAATCAATCAAATTTTATTTATATAGCGCCAGATCACAAGAAAGTTATCTCTTGACATTTTATATATCGAGTTGGTCAAAACCAGACTCTAAGTCAATTCTACAGAAACCCAACAGAATCCTCCAGGAGCAAACACTTGTGACTGGTGACAGTGGCGAGGAAAAACTTCCCTTTAACAGGCAGAAACCTCGAGCAGACCCAGACTCCTGGAGGATGGCCGTCTGCCTTGACCAGTTGGGGTTAAAGAGAGAGGGTAGAGAAGGGGAAAAAGAGAGAGCGATAGAGATAGGGACTGGGGGAGAGGGGGAGAAGGGGGGAGTAGGGGGAGACACATGGAGGCGGTTGAGGATAAGTGAGTGGTGATGATGAGGGCAGGGAAGAGGCCGGACCACCGCAGCAGGTCCAGAGATAATCGTGAAAGAATCTGTGGTTATCCTGGGAAAAACCTTATTAGAATATTTAAAATGGAATGTTTGAAAGTGCTAGGACAGGAGGTGCTCTCGGAAGAGCTGGGTCTTCAGGAGCTTCTTGAAGATAGGCAGGGATGACTCTGTTCTTGTAGCACTTGGTAGAGCGTTCCACCAACGTGGAACGACCCATGAAAAGAGCCTGGATTGTCTTGTACAAGGTCTGGGGACCACCAGACTACGTTCCCCAGACGAGCGGAGTGGTCGTGGGGCGACATAAGCTTTTATTAGTGCACCTAAGTAGACAGGAGCAGACCCACGGAGAATTTTGTAGGCTAGGATTAAAGATTTGAATTTGATGCGGGCAGCTATGGGTAGCCAGTGTAACTCAATGAGTAAGGGGGTGACATGTGCCCTTTTAGGCTGATTGAAGACCAGACGCGCTGCTGCATTCTGGACCATCTGTAGTGGTTTGACAACACAAGCTGGGAGGCCCGTTAGAAGAGCATTGCAGTAGTCAAGACGGGAGATAACCATAGTCTGCACCAGGAGCTGGGTGGCCTGTTCGGTTAGGTATGGCCTGATCTTTCTTAGGTTGAACAGAGTGAAACGGCATGATCGGGTGACAGAGGCAACGTGATCCGTGAAGGTCAACTGATTATCAATCATGACTCCCAAGTTACGTACTACACTGGTAGGAGCCAGAGGTATGGAGTCAAAAGTGATGGAGATGTCCAGCTGTATGGTTGGCTTAGCTGGGAAGACCAGCAGTTCAGTTTTGGACAGGTTCAGCTGAAGGTGATGGGCTTTCATCCATGCAGATATGTCAGAGAGACAATCTGAGATCCGCACTGAGACTGTGGAGTCATCAGGTGGGAATGACAGATAGAGCTGGGTATCATCAGCATAGCAATGATATGAGAAGCCGTGTGAGTGGATGATCTGACCGAGTGAGGTGGTGTATATGGCAAAAAGGAGGGGGCCCAACACAGAGCCTTGGGGGACCCCCGTGGTGAGGCGGTGAACTGCTGATGTGTGCCCTAGCCAGGACACACTGAAGGACCGACCAATTTGCTCACTATTATAAAATGATCGTGACTTGGTCAGGAGCAGTTTGTAGGTTTTACTGGACACACAAGCAGCTGCATGAATGGAAATGGATTTAACATGAGGAAAACATAGGAGAACATTAGCCTTTCATAACGTTAGCCTTTCATAACATTAGCCCACTCACATAGTTTAACTATTGGTGACTAAATCTCTTCTCTAAATGTGCAGTCATGTGACCAGTAGTTTAAAACAGTGACTCATTCTGAAACATCCTTCAAACTTACCTCAGAATTATGGATTCCATGGAAGTAGGTTCTCTCAAAATGTGTCACTCACTTGAAAGACGTTTATTCTGCCTTTCTTGTTCACATTTCCAATAATTGCGCATCTTTCAATGAGACGTGCAGTGACCTGTCAATCAACTGAGGTGGCACTGGCACCTGAGGAGGTGTCCAATCAGGTTCCAGAGTTGGCTAGCTCTAGTCAGCAATATTTTCCTCAGAATGACCCGCCTTACTCTGCCTCTGATTGGCTCATCAGTCCTCATGCCTAAAGTTAACCAATCTAATCAGTGAAGGTACTGGGTACTAGCCAATTAGAGGCGGAGTAGAGAGGGTCGTGGCATCACCATCTGAGGGGAAAAAATAGGCAATTTGGCTCGGATACTACTGAATGGTGCACATTAGGAGGATTTAGAAGTGGGTATACACAATGATGACTGAAAAATAAGTAGGTATACGTCATATACCCTGGACTACACCACTGAGTGCTGGACAAGACAAGTTTAAGAAAAAAAAAAACAAACAAACGACTTAATGCATCTATTTATGTTCAAGTATGATGGTGGACAAGACAAGTTTATAAAAAAAAAAACAACTTAATTGATCTATTTATGTTCAAGTATGATGCTGCACAAGACAAGTTGAAGAAAAAAACAAACAAACGAAACAACCGACTTAATGCATCTATTTCTGTTCAAGTATGATGGTGGACAAGACAAGTTTAAGAAAAAAAAAACAAAAAACAACTTAGTTCATCTATTTCTGTTCAAGTATGATGGTGGACAAGACAAGTTTAAGAAACAAAAAAAAAAACAAATGAAACAAACGACTTAATGCATGTATTTATGTTCAAGTATGATGGTGGACAAGACAATTTTAAGAAAAAAAAACAAAAAACGACTTAGTTCATCTATTTATGTTCAAGTATGATGGTGGACAAGACAAGTTTAAGAAACAAAAAAAAAACAAATGAAACAAACGACTTAATGCATGTATTTATGTTCAAGTATGATGGTGGACAAGACAATTTTAAGAAAAAAAAAACAAAAAACGACTTAGTTCATCTATTTATGTTCAAGTATGATGGTGGACAAGACAAGTTTAAGAAAAAAAAACCCCAAAAAATGATTTAATTGATCTATTTATGTTCAAGTATGATGGTGGACAAGACAAGTTTAAGAAAAAAAACAAAAAACGACTTAGTTCATCTATTTATGTTCAAGTATGATGGTGGACAAAACAAGTTTAAGAAACAAAAAAAAAACAAAACGACTTAATACATCTATTTATGTTCAAGTATGATGGTGGACAAGACAAATTTAACAAACAAACAAAAACAAAACAAAAAACCCTGACATAACCACACGTCATTCTGTTTTACTTGTTCTACTTTCAGCCATGAAACACATGTGTATCCAGAACATCCTGCTATGGTTTCAGTGAGGTCATCATGGGAGACGTCCAGCGAGTGTGTGTGTGTGTGTGTCGTATATTCTCACATTTCTATCATTACTGAGACGCTGCCTGTGTTCTGATTAGAGGACAGCCGATACTCCGACATCACTGGTTTCCATGGGAGTTAATTGGCACAAATTGCCCAGAGTGTGGCGGTCATTTCCTCATTAAGTGCTCAGGGAGGTCACCGAGGCTAGCGTTACACCGACCACATCGAGTGTCTTCAATCAAGTCCTCAGATTACCAGAGTGTTGCCGCGGCCTGGAAAGGATCAAAAAGAGGTTTTTCTTTCCTCTTCCTTTCTGTTTTTTTTTTTTTTACTCATATTTGTGGCTTCTTCTCTCTGTTTTGTTCGTCTTCTCCGTTATAGCATCTCCGTTTCTGTCGTCCTTAATAAGATATATTTACTTTACTCTGTGTCTGTGATGTACTTGAGGATTTTTGCAGGTTTCCCAGGAGAAATCACAGCTCCATCTGTCATCTCTCCCTGTCGCTTTTCCCTTTTGTCTTCACATTTTTCACTAACTTCAACCCAATCTTCATGTCCTCTGGTTATCCTCTTCTTCCTGTCTATTTCATCTTCTCATTTATCTGTCGGTAACTCTATTTCTGAGTTATTTTATTTGCCCTCTAGAGTTTTTTTTTTTTAACCCTTTTCTCCTCAAGTCCCGTGCTGTGTTTTTGGCACTGATTTGAGGAAAAAAATGGGGAAAAGTGGAATAAAGAAGAGGAGAAATGATGACAATATGGAGGAATAATATAGAAAATACAGGAGAACAGTCTAAATGCATGACATGAAAAAGAAAAATAACAATATCACCTTTAACTCTGCTGTTACTGTAATACTCATTAACCCTTTAACCTGTCAGAATTATTTCAGCATCTGTTTCAGGTTCATCAAAGCGGCTGTGAGTATGTGCTTATGTTCTTTTTCTTCAGTGATTTTGCTTTATTGTGTGTTTTAGGGTCAAAACGGGGTGAAAAAGACAGAGAGGAATTGAAATTTGACAGGTTTTTACTAAATTAGACCCTCAGAATGTACATGAATAAGAGATTTAGGATGTAGAACTTAAACTGGAACACACTGAACATGCATTTGAAATTTAGGCTCAGTAGTTTTTGTTGAAATAATAATAATAATAATAATAATAATAATAATAATAATAATAATAATAATAATAATAATAATAATAATAATAATAATAATAATAATAATGATGGATTACATTTCTATAGCACTTTTCAAGGCACCCAAAGCACTTTACATTACACTGGGTTACAAAAAAATGTTTTTTGCAAGTTGTCTAGGTTTTTTCAACTGAATTAGGACCATTTTGCACCGCTAAATCAAAAAATGACATCTGTTTTTCTCAATCAGGTCAGGTTTTTTTGCTAATTTGATTTTGAAAAATTTGATCTTCTCACAAAATTGATTACATTTTTGTGACTTTATCAGTTGATTTTTTTATATAGTTCTCACCCAAAAGAGGTTTTAAGAGAAAAAAAAAAATCATTTTCTAACAGGATGTATTTATTAAGTGTTACAAACTTTAATTCCTGTAAATTGAATAATAGATACTGATAAAGGTAAGTACATGTAAATTGAACATTAAATTGTCATTGTGCAAAATTCAGGGCATGAACTTTCGTTTCTTCGAACCCCTCGAATGCTCAGCAGCAGGGATGTCTCTCTTCAGAGTCCAGCAGTAATCAGCCATCATGACTGCATCCCAGCATCCCTGATACCTGGCCTCCATCTCTTTTATGTCCTGATGGAATCTCTCTCCCTGCTCATCACTCATTGATCCCAGATTCTCAGGAAACCGATCCATATGTGAGAACTCGTTTATTGCAAGAAATATGAAAGAATTTTGTATCATATGATGTGAAAATGCCCAGAAATGTAAGCAAAAATGTTAAAAAAGCCAATATGTAGCATAGTTCAGAAAGTTGACCTGATTGAGCAAAATTAATGTGATTTTTGGATTCAGCACACCAAAATTATCCTAAATCAGCTCAAAAAATTTAAACAATAAATTTGTTGTTGACCAGTGTTATTGACCCATTATTCATTTGCTCTCACATTCACATTCTGGGGCTCTTCTCTCTAAATCAGTCCAGTTACTTTTTGACACATGGCTGAGCTCCAGAAAGTAGTTACACAGTCAAAACTCAGTACAAACAAAGTCCAAAAAAAAAAAAAAAAAAAAAAAAGATAATCACCACAACTCTGCAAAAAACAGTAAAAACAAAAAACAACAAGGAATATAGTGTAATTTTTTATTTTTTTTTTATTTTTAAAAAGCCCAAAAATTCTATTTTTATAGACTGCTCTGTGTTTTACCCCCCCATCTCACAGGGAACAGGGTGTGCACTGAGCATGCTCAGATGTCTACGGACAGAACAAGGTTTATTCTATTTGGAAATGTTTCCTATTGAGCAAATAGTTGAATTTCTATGAATATTTAAAATAAATCTGTATTTATTTATTAATTTATTTTTTATTTTTATTTATTTCAAACATGAAAAGAAACAAAATAAAACAAAAAAAGCAAAATAAGACAAAAACAAAATGACATTTAACTGTACAGAATCTGTTGAGAAGGAGTAGGAAGGAGTATAAACTTATTTAATCCCACCCCTCAAGTGCTTTTACACCTTTATCACTAACTTAATACAAGAATCAAACACATACACTTTTTTCCTAATTTAGCGTTCAACCCACAACTAATACATAATGGAGTTATTGAATAATACACAACAATATGTTCATGGTAGTTCAGTCATACAAACAGACTCAACAATTCAACCATTTTCTTCAATAATTACATCATATTTATCAATTCAACATTATCCGTAAACAAACAGCCCTTATTGTCATATTCAATACTGTACCTCACAAGAATCATTTCTTTATATCTTTTTAAAAACTGAATTATGTTACGTTATCCTCCTGAGACCCAGCAATGCATTTTTGTCCTCTGTAGTGAACAAGAGTTTCACAGCTTAACTTAAAAAAAAGAAAAAAGGAAACAAAAAAGTTCACTGAAAAGGACATTATATTAAAAAGAAATTGTAAAATGATGAAAATGTTGACTTCCTGGGTTTCAGGAGGTTATCATACATTCTGAACACTCACCACAGACACATCGGGGGTCAAAGGGTTGATATATTTTCCTCATATGATGAATTATTCAAGTAAAACTTTACATCCTGTTTTAATATAATGATTACACTGGGATCCTCCTCCGAGGATCCGACTGATAGTCGAACCTCGGATTCAGGAGGAACAATGCGGTTTTCGTCCTGGTCGTGGAACGCTGGACCAGCTCTATACTCTCCATCGGGTGCTCGAGGGTTCATGGGAGTTCGCCCAACCAG
Organism: Sphaeramia orbicularis; assembly: GCF_902148855.1. NCBI lineage: Eukaryota > Metazoa > Chordata > Actinopteri > Kurtiformes > Apogonidae > Sphaeramia > Sphaeramia orbicularis. Next base: position 7,418,366 of record NC_043966.1, read on the forward strand.
TCCACATGTGTTTTGTGGATCTGGAGAAGGCGTTCGACCGTGTCCCTCATGGTATTCTGTGTGGGTTGCTTCGGGAGTATGGGGTCCGGGGCCCTTTGCTAAGGGCAGTCCAGTCCTTGTATGACCGAAGCAGGAGCCTGGTTCGCATTGCCGGCAGTAAGTCAGACCTGTTCCAGGTGCATGTTGGACTCCGGCAGGGCTGCCCTTTGTCACCGGTTCTGTTCATAATTTTTATGGACAGAATTTCTAGGCGCAGCCAAGGGCCGGAGGGGGTCCGGTTTGGGGACCACAGGATTTCATCTCTGCTTTTTGCAGATGATGTTGTCCTGTTGGCCTCATCGAACCTGGACCTTCAGCGTGCACTGGGGCGGTTTGCAGCCGAGTGTGAAGCGAGCGGGATGAGGATCAGCACCTCCAAATCCGAGGCCATGGTTCTCGACCGGAAAAAGGTGGTCTGCCCTCTCCGGGTCGGTGGGGAGTCTTTACCCCAAGTGGAGGAGTTTAAGTATCTCGGGGTCTTGTTCACGAGTGAGGGAAAGATGGAGCGTGAGATTGACAGACGGATCGGTGCAGCGTCTGCAGTGATGCAGTCGCTGTACCGGTCGGTTGTGGTAAAGAAGGAGCTGAGCCGAGAGGCGAAGCTCTCGATTTACCGGTCAATCTACGTTCCTACCCTCACCTGTGGTCATGAGCTTTGGGTCATGACCGAAAGGACAAGATCCCGGATACAAGCGGTCGAAATGAGTTTCCTCCGCAGGGTGGCTGGGCGCACCCTTAGGGATAGGGTGAGGAGCTCAGTCACCAGGGAGGAGCTCGGAGTAGAGCCGCTGCTCCTCCGCGTCGAGAGGGGCCACCTGAGGTGGCTCGGGGATCTGTTTCAGATGCCTCCTGGACGCCTCCCTGGGGAGGTGTTACGGACATGTCCCACCGGGAGGAGACCTCGGGGAAGACCCAGGACACGTTGGAGAGACTATGTCTCTCGGCTGGCCTGGGAACGCCTCGGGGTCCCCCCAGAAGAGCTGGAGGAGGTGTCTGGGGAGAGGGAAGTCTGGGCATCCCTGCTTAGACTGTTACCCCCGCGACCCAGCCCCGGATAAGCGGAAGAGAATGGATGGATGGATTACACTGGGTTACAAAAAAATGTTTTTTGCAAGTTGTCTAGATTTTTCAACTGAATTACGACCATTTTGCACCGCTAAATCCAAAAATGACATCTGTTTTTCTCAATCAGGTCAGGTTTTTTTGCTAATTTGATTTTGAAAAATTTGATCTTCTCACAAAATTTATTACATTTTTGTGACTTTATCAGTTGATTTTTTTATGTAGTTCTCACCCAAAATAGGTTTTAAGAGAAAAAAAAATCATTTTCTAACAGGATGTATTTATTAAGTGTTACAAACTTTAATTCCTGTAAATTGGTTTATTTTTGCAAGATCTTCTAGTCGAAGCCATTTCATTCACCTGTAATATTAAAAAAACCATTAATCATAAATTGGCAAAAGTAAAATCTTCAGAACTCATTTATTGTAAGAAATATGAAAGAATTTTGTATCATGTGATGTGAAAATGCCCATAAATGTAAGCAAAAATGTTAAAAAGCCAATATGTAGCATAGTTCAGAAAGTTGACCTGATTGAGCAAAATGAATGTGATTTTTGGATTCAGCACACCAAAATGATCCTAAATCAGCTCAAAAAACTGAAACAATAAATTTGTTGTTGACCAGTGTTATTTTACATCAGTGATGGTTTTACTAACACTTCTCATATATGTTGTAAAAGTAAAGACATGGTCCACCTGATAATAAAGTGAATAATAATACGATAAAAATATGGGAGGTAGAAAAAGAGGAGGATGGAAAGGAAGTAACTGCAAAACCAACTAAGAGATGAGTGAAACCTAGAGGGAAACGAGGGAAATTCTGGAGCAGCAAAGTCGAAAATAGCAGCGGAGGGAGGCACGAGAAAGGTCAAAGCTTGTAAATGTTGGCGCTTCATCAAAAAGTCAGACCAGAAGATTGTCTTCCCCCAAGACAGAATATTTAGGACTTTTTGTGGTATTAAAAATATGTGAAAAATGACATGGTTGTCATAACATTTGTACAGGAAAATGTTTTTTAAGAATGATGGCTCCTCTGCCCGCCGCTCCCAGAGTGAGATTTAGTGTGCGCTGATGTCTGGATGACTAATGATATTTCCATCGTAGCAGAAATTATTTAAAAAAAACGGTTGATTTTTTGGCTCAGATTCAGAGCTTTATCATCAAACTGTTTCTGTGTGGATGCTGAGAACAGAGCTTTTCACACACATTAAAGCCTCCGCAGATGCATGTTTACTGATCTGACATTCAGATACAATGAAAACACAGATGCAGAAACATATTTCAGCGCACACACACACACACACACGCACACGCACACATTTTCTGTGCAGACCTGAAGTTGTGTGTCATTTTCTTTGTGTTGAGTGATGCAGACCACAGAGGAAGGGAATGTTTCTGCTTTACATCCACTTTAAACAATGAAAAGCCAAAACCCAAGCCCACGCACAACTTCTAATACACACACACACACACACACACACACACACACTCCAATGCACTGTTTTCTCTTGTACAGACATGCATACAATTATTCATATGCAATGTTGAAACACAGACACGTTTCACACCAGCTCTTTGATTTTATCTTTTTTTGGTGGACATATATCATACTGTTTGTTTTATATTTTACAGTTTTCCCACCGTGAAGCCATTATTTATGTGTATTAAATGTATTAAAATCCCAAACTGGCAGATTTATGACTTGACCATCATGGTTCTAAGTTGTTATTATCTACACATTCCCATGTGCATGATGGCTGCGTCACATATGTTACATCTGTGTGAAGTATTTGTTTTGCATGTACGACATAATGCAATTCATAGACAGGATGCACATGAATAATAGGGGTACTATGGGGATTAGTGCATTGTTATTAAAGTTGTGAGTTATCCTTATTTAACTAGGAATATTCAGACAAAATAGATTTACGTTCCACCAGATTCCCCCCCCACCCAAGTTATTTTATTGAGTTTTTTCAAGAGGGAATGAAAACAAAATTGGCAGTCTAATAAGTAAAAGGGTCAAAGGATGTGAGTATATAAAAGTGAGAAATCAGTAAAAGGTTTATAAGCTTAATGGGAAAAAAAGAAAGAAAGGAAAGAAAGGAAAAGGAATGAAAAAAATAAAAACCTTTTACATGATTCTTGATTCAGTCCAACAAAAAATAGAGCAAGGACAAAAAAACTGGGACTTTATTTATTTATTTATTTATTTATTTAATTACAATTTTTATACAGAACAGTTTCATAAGACATTATACAGGACATCAATAGTACAAAGTCACTGTTCTCTTTTTTTTTGTAAACAAAAAAAAGAGTATTAATAATGCTCACTGAAAGGAAGAAAAGGAAAGCACAAAAAAGGACAATAAATAAAGTAAATAATTAAAAAAAAAAAAAAAAAAAAAAAAAGGACAATAATAATGATATTTCCAAGTTTGCACACATAGCTAATCACACTTTTAGGACATAAGACAAAGAAAATTATGCATAAATAAATAAATAAATAAATATAGTAGCACACTCAATGCTATGAGGATGTCAGATTAGGGCTGATATACACTTACAGATTAGTATATGAAGGAACGACTGCTTCACAGGAGGGGTGAGTTGAATGAGGCTCAGACAAAGGTTTAACTTTATAAATGCCAGCTTGTATTTTTACAAAAATTAGAAAAAAATAAAATAAATAAATCTTAAATAAAAGTTCTCTCTCTCTTTTTTTTTTTTTTTGGCACCTGTAAAAACACGTAGACTCAAGGATCTCAGGAAGAGACTGTTCCAATATTTTCTATATTTGTTCCACCAGAAGTGTAACCTCTGCTACTTTAGGAAACGTCTACGTGTTGCAAAGGACAAAACAGTGTCTCTTTATCTGCCCAGGAGCCCCATAGAATCTAAGGAGCCAGGGTAAAAACCCCAACTGCTGGGAATGGGGGGTACCCTACAATTTAAAAGGGACTTACCACTTGAAGTCGGTGTCGGGGGAACACAACAGGAGAATGAAGAAAAATTCACCAAGAGAAGGGTTGAGTTTTAAAAAAAGTCTAGTTCAGAATCTGGTTTATTAAAACAGCAAAAGTTTACAAAAAATCAAAACTTGTGAATTATCAGAGAAGGCAGTTTACCACTAGTTTCTCTGTAAAACACACACTTGTCAAAAATAAGGAAAAAGGAGCACACCGAGGGAGTCTCCTTCATTACTTTTAATAGTCTTTAGTGACTTTGGAGACTCCCATTATTCAATGACGTTACTCGTCGTCTGCTTATTATTGGTTAATCATAGTTACTGGGCAGAACACGTCAGTCACTCCATAAGCTAATTCTAAGAAAAGTACATGCTTTTGCATGTGCACCACTTTTGCTTAGTACCTGCACTGTTAGGCTAGCATGTCTGAACCACAAAAATCCCCTAGTTCATATTCTGTTTTTTCTGCTCTACGCTCTCTTTACCACAGCTACTTTCTAAAGCTGTAAAAGTAGATCTTTTAGGTAGAATCTCACCTCTGCTCTGAGTTCATCGCAGGCAGGTGTTTGTTCAATCAAAAACACACACACACACACACAAATCAAACCTGACTGTTCAGTACCTCTTAAAATAAAAATACAAGATATAGCTGGAAAATGTAACCCAGAATATAACTGAAGACTTGCAAAAATAAAAAGACTCTTCAAGCAAAACAACTTTGTAATGTAAAGATTAAGCAGACAACTAATGATGTTACTTTTCCTCTCCTCAGTTTTGGTTCATGATGCATGATGTATGATATTCACCTGACATTGTAAAATTTAAAGTCACATTCAACTACCATTTAAAACGATCTGTTTAACACACCAACAGTTCTCAGTAACAACTGTTTTCACAATCAAAGTGGCAACAATTCTCTTACCTGGGTGCACCCGATCTAATACAATATGTATACACACAAAGTTGTACTTATAGTCATAGGACAAAGAGAAAAAAAAAAAAAAAAAAGAAGAAGGAGCTTAGCACTTATATTTGTATTGAATGTATATTATAAATTAAGCACAGCCCAGTTGCCAGTAAAAAAAAAACATACTTTCTCTACCTCCAATCAGAGCATTCACATTACATAAACCTAAACCTACATGGGTGCTGATGTGAACTCCAGTGTCTGGTGGAAAAGTCCCTGTTTCATGAATCCATCATCTTCTCCAACCTCCTCCTGCCCTTTGAGAAAAGACAAAAAAAAAAAATCACATTGAGATGATCTGTATCCAGATTTACAGAAACGTACAATGGCAACATTTTCCTCTGGTGACTGGGTTGAAAACTAAGAACAGAAAAACACAGATTTAGGAAAGAGAAGAAGAAACGGATCATTTAATCATGCGCTGTAATTTCAAGGAGAAGGTGATAAGATGAAATACCCAGACACAGAGAAGGATGTGTGCCCCATTTATCAAATATGTGATCTGTGCTTCAGGGAGTTCCCTGACCACCCAGTCGACCGGTTTACGTCTCACCCACGGATACAGGAACGTTTAGTTTACCTCACCATCCCAACAAGTATCTGACATATCAAACGACTGATCAGAGCTGTTCTTGGCACATCCACCGTCGCATTCAGAGAAGATACAGCTGCCCTGCACCGGTGACTTCCAGGAACTTCACTGAGGTTGAGCAGTCTGATTATAGCTGCTGAATGTGGGGTCTGAGAGGTTAAGAAAGGACACATTTGTACTGGAGGACGACCGTCTGTATCACCTACAACGATCTGGTTTGTAAAAGTGAGGCTCACTGCTTTGATATACAGCTTTTATATCGATTCAGCAGAGAAAAACACAAAAGTACGTGCTTCATTTGACCAACTTGCAACAAATCAATCACAAAAATCAAGTTATTAAGTAGAAATGAACGGAATGATAAACACAAATCAGTATGAGATTTTCTGTAGATTAGATTAGATTCATGTCCAAGCATGAAAGAATTTAAAAAGAGGTACAAAGACACAATTTTTCAGAGGTACAGGGATGAGGGAGGTGTTGGGGATCACTGGGTGTTCTAAAAATGAACAAGTATGTGGTAAGTGTGTGTAAATGTATGTATAGGTGTGTATGTGTGTGTGTATATGTGTGTATAGATCCGTGTATGCATATGTATTGACATATATGTGTTATTGTATTATGTGTTTATGTAAATCATATTATATTTGTTCATAATAATATAAAGCCAGAAACCTAATTATTTACTAGTATCAGTCATATTATGGTATATAGTGTATAGATATGATTAGATGAGGAAGGTTATTATTGTTATTAATTATATAAGGAGAAGGGGTGGGAGTTTATAAGTTGTACTTCTTCTCACTCCTTTTCGAATATGTATTATATGTCTTATGTTTAAGTGTTTTGTTTATTTATTTTCTTCTGTTTGACGTTCATGTTTGAAATAAATACATCAATCAATCAATCAATCAATCAAATTAGATTAGATTAGATATAACTTTATTGATCCCTTGGGCAGAGCCCTCAGGAAACTGAGATTCCAAAAGCAGCACAACACCAAATGTACACATATAAGAAATATTATAAGAAAATAGAAATAAAATAACTACAGAAAACTAAAAAAAAAACAAAAAAAAAACAAACAAAAAAACAGTAATGAAAAAACAGGCAGTTGCACATTGGAAAAGTACTAGTAAAAACAACAAATAAAAGAGTAGTGATAATGAAGTAGTAGTAACAATAATAATGAATAATATGCTATGGTATAATATTATAATATGCACAAGTATGAATATTATACAGGGTGGGGAAGCAAAATTTACAATGAACATTTAGTTGTTTTTTCTCAGCAGGCACTACGTCTATTGTTTTGAAACCAAACATATATTGATGTCATAATCATACCTAACACTATTATCCATACCTTTTCACAAACTTTTGCCCATATGAGTAATCAGGAAAGCAAACGTCAAAGAGTGTGTGATTTGCTGAATGCACTCGTCACACCAAAGGAGATTTCAAAAATAGTTGGAGTGTCCATAAAGACTGTTTATAATGGAAAGAAGAGAATGACTATGAGCAAAACTATTATGAGAAAGTCTGGAAGATACTATTAAAGAAGAATGGGAGAAGTTGTCACCCGAATATTTGAGGAGCAGTTGCGCAAGTTTCAGGAAGCGTGTGAAGGCAGTTATTGAGAAAGAAGGAGGACACATAGAATAAAAACATTTTCTATTATGGACATTTTCTTGTGGCAAATAAATTCTCATGACTTTCAATAAACTAATTGGTCATACACTGTCTTTCAATCCCTGCCTCAAAATATTGTAAATTTTGCTTCCCCACCCTGTATATATAGTTAAATAATCACAGAATACATTGTTATGATAAAGTGATAACAGTGCAGTAGTCAAATAAGTAATTAGCAATATGAATAATAATAATAAGATGAAGCAATAAGAAAATTAAATTGATAACAACAACAAGCAACAAACATTGCAATCTTGGCCCTGAGCAAACGGGTAAACTAGAAGAAAATATATGAGAATTCACTTAATAATCTGAAACTACTTATGTTCTGAAAGGGATTTGTTCTAAACTCCCATTTTCACAAAGAAAAAAAGAAAAAAAACTTTGTAAGCAGAGGGTTGGAGAATGCATTTGTATGTGTTTGTGGGAGGAAATCTTGTAAATGCATGACATGGTATGCATATGTTCAATATGAAATGTTTCAGGCATGTTTCGGATTAAAATCAGGTCCACAGTCTGAGTTTAGTTTGACATCTTTGCCTGTTCCACGTCTTTGTTTGTGTTTTCATTAACTGTGACTGATTACAGCCATCAGACAAAGAAAAAGACATTCCACATATTGTGTTTTTAATCTACAAAGAAGGCCGTAAATGCGTGTAATAAATGAACTAATTTCCTTTCTTTTCCCTCGGTCGTCGGCGCTGTACACGTGTGCCGTTTCAGCTTCCAGGCCTCGTATTGATTTCACTTTATTTATGTTTTGATTTGCTGCATTTTTTCCAAATGAAATATGTGGTCAAACTGATGGATATGTTGTGCTCATGTGTGTTCTCGTGGACGCTCCTCCTCCGCCTGCAGGGTTCGGTTCTGTAATCAGCTCCACCTGCTCCCACTCACCTGTTTCCGATCCGCAATCAGTGGACACATAAAGGCCAGCTGACTTCGGACAGCCCACGGTGAACCCCAGTGGCCTGGATTAATCACAGAGATGGCCTTGTTTTGTGTGGGAGTGGACGCTGGGACAGACAAATGAGTAGAGACAAGAAATGTAAAAACTGGATGGTATGTTCACACCGACACTGGAGGAGTTAAGTTACATTACATTACATTACATTACACATTACATTAACCCTTAGGGGTCTGAGCCTTTTATGAGTACTTTAGATTTTACCTTTATATACTACAGTCTACTCTCGTTATACCGCCAACTTCCGTTCACGGCCAAATTGGCGGTATAGCGAAAATGGGTTGCGTCCATAATGTGCATGTCTTTACTATATGATGTCTATGCTGCCTCCGTTAACCCGTTCTAATTGCGTTTCTAAATAAATCTTGATTCTGTTATGTTGTAAGGGATCATTTAAAGTGGGGAAACATTTTAAGCATTATTATACCGTGTCGGGAAATGACACCCCATCATCTTGAGGCTTTGGCTTAATCCCACGTCCTCTTCCCGACATCCTGACCTACTGAGTGTTCTGCGATAAATGAACGGTGGCCGTTCCGTAGACCTACTCGTAGCTTGTCGCGATCAGCGTCTGGCGCGTTTGTTTCAGTGCATTGTTAACATTTATGTGTACTCGATGGCAATCACGCTGGCGGTATAACGGTCGGGAAATCAATGGTATAAGTGTTGTTTGTGCATGGAACTGGGCTGGCGGATGGCGATAGGCGGAAATGGCGGTAGCTAATGGAATAATGCATTGGGGATTTTTGTGCAATGGTTTTGGTCGGCGGTGAGCGAAAATGGCGGTATAACGGCGGGCGGTTTAACAAGAGTAGACTGTATATAAAGAAATGTTTCCTATACCCATGTTTGGTATCTTTTTTTTCAGCACAACTTCATCTATCTCATCTGCCTATTATTTTGTCACTTTAACCCTTTCATGCATACTGGTCACTACAGTGGACAGCTATTCTCCAGCTGTTCTCTTGTGTATTCATGGATTTTGTTGTTTTAGTTTCGTATCATCCAACACAACACCATCACATACACTGCAGTTCATACCATTACTGTAACTTTGCTGTTCCTTATAAATGTGATCTGCAGAAATATGTTTTAGTCTAAATCAATAGCTAATTGTTATTAGGCTGTAATTTAAACGTTTTCATAATCAAAAAGAAACACACAAATGTAGGTATTTTCTTTGTAAACAACTTAATAATTTGATCGACTCTTCAATGCAAGGATGTCCAACTCCGGTCCTTAAGGGCTGGTATCCTGCAGGTGTCAGATGTTTCCCTCTTCCAGCCACAAGTGATGGGACTTTTGTCTCTTTGAAGAGAGCCATTCACTGAAAAGAGCCATTCAAAAGACTGGCTGTTTTATGTTTTTTGCATTATTTTAACCCTTTCATGCATACTGGTCACTACAGTGGACAGTTACTCTACAGCTGTTCTCTTGTATATTCATGGGTTTTGTTGTTTTAGTTCCATATCAACCAACACAGTGGACAGTTATGCATCATCTCATAAACTGCAATTCATACCATTATTGTAACTTTGCTGTTCTTGATTGGTTCTTGAGTGGAAATCAATTGTTAATATTTATTTTTTGCATATTATCTCCATGAAATGAGTAATAACTAGTATTAGAGTATGTTAAAATGTTAGAAAACATCAGATTAGCAGCATGACAAATGGTTTCATTTCATAGTTTTCACTTTCTGATGATGGGTTTTAAATACACATATTTTTTGGCCTCAAAAATTAAACACATGAAACACAATTAAACACATGATGTCCAGCTGAGTGGACATTTTTGTAACTCCATGAAAAATAGGTTCATTAAAAAAAAAAAAAAAAAATCAATTGCATTGTTTTTTTCATGTCTAAAGAGGACGAAAAGCACTCGGGGAAAAAAAAATCTCGACTGAGGTTTTCATAATTCATGCATGACAGGGTTAAACTACTACATCAACACAAAAGGCCAAAAAACACAAAAAATATAAAATCCGACTTGAAAAATGGATATAATTTATTGCATAAATAACACAAAGATTCTTAACAAACCCTTTCAAAGACTTCAAAAGTGAATATTGGTTCTAAATATTGGGTATATAAAATCAAAATTGTAATAAATTAAAACTATACTTAAATATTTGACATAAAAGCAGATCTTTACATTGGTGTTTTCTCCGGTTTTCTCCTCCCCCCACCCGGTCCTCAGGTGGGGGTCATCCTCACCCTTACCTGTAATGCTAATGCATTCTGTGGGTTAGAATCTGTAAATTCTGTCAGTTTTTTCTGTTTTGAAAAAGGACGAAAAATGACGAAGATATGATAAGAAATATAACACCCCACCACCACCACCTCATTTTCATACTTTTATTCACATTTGTTTGCTCCGGTTTCAAACCGGTTGTATTTGCTCTGTCAACATCAAATAAAAAGTGGGAGAGTGTTTCAAATCTTTCAAATGCAAATGTCCCCAGTGGTCTATGTGACTGATTTCTGACGCTACGACATGTTGAAAATGTCATGTGATTCAGTCATGGGGCTGTGACCGTGGATCAACAAGGGTTAATACATAATATTTCACAAAATAAAAAAAAACCCAAAATAACAAAACAATTGTTGTCAGATTCCACTGGAACATTTACATCTGTAGCAGCAAAGGCTAAAAATCAGACAGAAAGCCAGAATTTGAACCCCTGTCACTTTTTCTTCAGTTTTTTTTCTGTTTTTGATATAATAACCCTCAACTTTAACCCTTTCATGCATGAATTATGAAAACCTTAATCAAGATTTTTTTCTGGAGTGTTTTTATTCCTCTTTAGGCATGAAAAAAAAAAAAAGCGATAGATTTTTTATGAATCTATTTAACCCTTTCATGCATTAATCATGAGAAGCTTAATCAAGATTTTTTTTTCCTTGGTGTTTTTAATTCCTCTTTAGGCATGAAAAAACAAACAAACAATGTGATTGAATTTTTTTATGAACCTATTTGTCATGGCGTTACAAAAATATCCACTCAGCTGGACACCATGTGTTTAATTTTAGAAGCAAAGAAACATGTATTTAGTGATATACTGCATAAAAACTATGAAATAAAAACATTAATACTGCTAATCTGATGTTTTCTCACATTTTAACATGCCTGCATGGAGATAATTTGCCAAAAAAAAACAAAACAACCTTTTTGCTTAAAAAAAAAACAAAAAAACAAAAAAGGTTAATTACAGTCTAGTAACAATTAGAATTTTTTTTAAAACTCAAACATGTTTCTGCAGATCAGGTTTATCTAGAACAGCAGATTTACAGTAATGGTGTGAATTACAGTGTATGGGATGATGCATAAGTGTCCACTGTGTTGACTGATATGGAAATAAACCGACAAAATCCATAAATACACAAGAGAACAACACTTTTGAATAGCTGTCCACTGTAGTGACCACTATGCATGAAAGGTTAATCACAGATTTACAAAAATGTTCACTCAGCTGAACACCATTTGTCTAATTTTAGAAGCAAAGAAACATGTATTTACTGATATACTACATGAAAACTATGAAATAAAAACATTTTTAATGCTGCTAATCTGATGTGTTCTCACATTTTAACATACCTGCATGGAGATAATATGCAAAAAAACAAACAACTTTTTGTTTAGAAAAAAAAAAAAACCCAAAACTGTTTATTTCAGTCTGGTAACAATTAGCAATTTTTTCCATTCGAACATGTTACTGTAGATCAGGTTTATCTACAGTAAAGTTACAGTAATGGTATGTGTTGGAGCCAAAATACAGTTTTGCTTGTTTATTCTTCTTTTTTGTTTTGATCTTAATTTACTAATTGTTTAGTGGGTGTGGCTGTGATTGTCACAGGTGCAACTCATCTTGGGTGTGGCAAACTTACATATACCTGCTGTGTGAGGTGGGCGAGGTGTGTGTGAGGACAGCCCCAAACAATTTTCATACCGTGTAACATGAAAGCAAGAGGTTGAGTTGGTCAGCGTTTGGAATGTTTTCTTTTGTATTAAGAAGCCTTTTTTGTTTATATGTCGAGAGTATTTAGAAAGACAATCGTGAACTGTGATGAACACTTGGACTTTATACTGGAAAATAAATGGATTGGCATATCCAAACACAAAGAAACCCAGCCGGACATTCACTCATTCATGCGTCGAAAATACAACAGAATGAACCCTTCCACGCATTTGTAGTGGCTAAAGGTAAAGCCACTACAGTATGAATTGCAGTATATGGGATGATGCACAAAACAACAAATCCATAAATATTCAAGAAAACATCTTTGATCAGCTGTCCACTGTAGAGACCACTATGCATGAAAGGGTTAATCTGAACTTTAATGAGCATCTATATGATCGCTACATTAAATATAGGAAAATACCTGATTTTCACTTAAGAATGCAGAATACTGAGCATAATATTAGAATAAATTATTTAAAAAATTGCTTAAGAAAAGTTAAAAAAAAAAGAGGGAAAAAAATCATTTTGGAACTGCCACAAAAGTAGCACTGGGTCTTCATGGGTTAAATACATTTAAAAATATTTCACTTCTAACGGCAGAGAAAGGAGAATTAATTAATAAACTTTAATCACGACTATATCATTTTGACAGATACACAAATTAGTTTCCAACTCTTTCTTCTCCTCTACACCTTTCTGGAAGGTTCCTCAGAGTTCACCTTCCTCTGTTCTGGTCTCACTTTCTTCAGTCTCAGGTTTCATTGCTTCGCGCTGATTATATTCATCAAAGAAACCATAACAGATTACACCCACATGTAAGCACTCAGAGTTCAAGAGGCAGGGTGGATGCACGTTAAAAGATTTTGACCAGATTTACTCCCAATTAGAGAAACACAAATAACATAAATCCAAGTGTGTGTCATAGTTTTCCCTCTGAGGCTCTGCTAATCCAAAAATGTATCGCCCAGGGTAACATTTAGTCCAATCAGTCGGAGAAATTTCGCAGGCCAACTTCATGCTTTGTCAGAGCTGAGGTAATATTAACAAACGGCTCATGAAGTTCGTCTCCATAAAAGTCATAATGAACTAGTTTAATTGCTCGGCTGTCAGCGCCGCTACAACAACCCTGAAGTTTAATGAAGCAGCAGGAGTAAACAAGTTGAAAAGTGAATTAATTTACTATGAAACATAAAATATAATGAAAATATTATTAAAATAGGGAGACTTTCCAATGTAAAGTAAATGATGTAATGAGTAAAGATATGAGAAAAGATTACACCGGCACTCGAATATGGCAGATTAATAACCCGAACGATAAATAACCTACAGTATATGCATTTGGCACAGGCATATAACGTACATAATTCATGATATACAGAATTTAAAAAGCAACAGCAGAAAGATGTTTGACTTTACATCAGCTTTAGGTTGAAAAGATTTAAGATGAGGTCTTATATCTATACATTTATGATCTGTCCACACTAATACATGTGTTTTGCCTTTTTTTTTAAAAATAATTTTTATTTTTGCTTATGAAATCACTATGAGAAGAAACTACAAGTCACCAGAAATAATAATAATAAAAAAAAAACAATAAGCAAAAACCAAAACAAATGAAAATAAAGACAATAGCCATGAGGGAAAAAAAAAAAGATGAAAACAGACACAAAGCACGAGAGAAAAAACAAAAGACAAAATATACATATACTGTATCTGTATGTATACACACACACACACACATACACGTTAGAAGACAATAGATAGAAAACAAAGAGACTTGACAGAAAAATAAACACAAAAAAAAAACATACAATAGCCAAAAAACAGATTAAAAAGACAAAACCAAACAACAAAAGTACCTTGGAGTCCAAAAATACCCTCACGTCATTTTACATAAAAAACAAAACAAACAAGAAAACAAACCAAAAACTAGAAAAGCACTCGGAGAGCGCAGACCTCCGCCAAGGCTGATCAGTGCCTCTCCTCCTCTCCCCCTCTCCCCCCCCCCGTGGGCCCCCCTGTGGGCCCCCCCATGCCAAGGAGGTTATGTTTTTGCCAGGGTTTGTTTGTTTGTCTGTCTGTCTGTCTGTTTGTCTGTCTGTTTGTCTGTCCGTTAGTGTGCAACATAACTCAAAAAGTTATGGACAGATTTTGATGAAATTTTCTGGTCTGCCCCCCCCCCCCCCCCCCCCCCCCCCCGATCACCACCAAAATTTAATCATTTCTTCCTTGTCCCATTTCCAACAAACCCTGAAAATTTCATCCAAATCTGTCCCTAACTTTTTGAGTTATGTTGCACACTAGCGGACAGACAAACGGACAGACAAACAAACAAACCCTGGCAAAAACATAACCTCCTTGGCGGAGGTAAAAATACAGCACATCCCAACAGGTTCCATCTTCCTCCTCCTCTCAGTCGACATCAGTTCCACCCAAGCTCCTCCCACTTTTGACAATGCACGTCTATCCTCTTTATGTTTGTGGCTATAATTTTTTCAATTACAAATTGTTGGTATATTTTCTTCTTTTTTTTGGATCAATTTTTGTAATTTATTGTCATTGTGCAGCTCCAAAAGTACAATAGCAAAAAAAACAAAAAACAAAAACAAAAGAAAGAAATTCACATTTTATGATACAAGATTTTGGGACCCACACAGCCTTTATCGGTGGAAGTCTCAAATTAAAATCTTTACGCTCCAGTGTGACATTAACAAACAGCAGCGATAATGGAGTGTGGATTATAAAACCTACTCATTGCAGTTGGCTGGGTCTTACCTACAGCAATCCTACAGGTTGGTTCATGTTCACCCACTGTGTTTGTCACATCCTGCAGCTCGAACACAATAAGAAAATGTGATCCTGATTGTTTACTGTACAAGCCTGTACCTGGCAGGACGGAAGAGAGAGAGAGAGAAACAGCATCTACACCAAGACCAAGAACCATTAGTGGTTGTATTTAGCTTCCTGTTTGACAATAGTGTTTTAGTTTGGATTGGGAGAAATTAGCTACGTTTGGTTTTTAGTCTTGAACAAGAGAAAAATAAGGAACTACAAAAGTACTTGGAGAGTGCAGACTAGGGCTGAAAGTTATATCGTTATCGTATCTATATCTAGATATGAACATTCAAGATACTGATATCGAAAAAGCAACGATATAAATGATATAGATTTCCCCGTGCTTGCCCTGTATACACAGCTCTGGAACTCACAACAAATTTCATTTTTATTTATTTATTCGTACTTTATGTTAATGTTGATGACTGGCAGTGAGTTCTTATAAATAAAACTGCACTTTCCACATTCTTTTGTATTATGATGTTTGTATTTTTCTGGAAAATGCTTGGTTTTCACCGAACCCGTAGTCATATTGTATCAATATCGAGATATCTGGCATGAATATCGAGATATGAAATTTTGTCCATATCATTCAGCCCTAGTGCAGACCTCCGCCAAGACTGAGCACCCCCCCCCCCCCCCCGAATCACCACTAAAATGTAATCATTTGTTCCTTGTGCCAGTATCAACATTTCCTGAAAATTTCATCAAAACCCTTCCATAACTTTTTTTGTTATCTTGCTAACAGACAGACAAACAAAGAAGTCCCCCCGCCCCCAATCGCCACCAAAATTTCATTATTTGTTCCTTGTGCCGGTATGAACATTTCCTGAAAATTTCATTTAAATCCGCCCCCCCCCTCCGATCACCACCAAAATGATCATCTTTTGTTCCTTGTGCCAGTATCAACATTTCCTGAAAATTTCATCAAAATCCTTCCATAACTTTTTGAGTTATCTTGCTAACAGACAGACAAAGAAAGAAGCCCCCCCGCCCCTGATCACCACCAAAATTTCATCATTTGTTGTTCCTTGTGCCAGTATCAACATTTCCTTCAATCCCCCCCCCCCCCCCCGATCACCACCAAAATGTCATAATTTGTTCCTTGTGCCAGTATCAACATTTCCTGAAAATTTCATCAAAATCCGTCCATAAATTTTTTGAGTTATCTTGCTAACAGACAGACAAACAAAGAAGTCCCCCCGCCTCCAATCACCACCAAAATTTTATCATTTGTTCCTTGTGCCAGTATTAACATTTCCTGAAAAATTTCATTTAAATCTGTCTTCCCCTGCCCCCCCCACACCCACCCACCCACCCCGATCACCACCAAGATTTCATCATTTGTTCCTTGTGCCACGATCAACATTTCCTGAAAATTTCATCAAAATCCTCCCATAACTTTTTGCGTTATCTTGCTAACAGACAGACAAAGTAGCCCCCCCGCCCCTGATCACCTCCAAAATTTCATCATTTATTGTTCCTTGTGCCAGTATCAACATTTCCTGAACCCCCCCTCAATTCCTGCCAAAATTTCATCATTGGTTCCTTGTGCTGGTATCAACATTTCCTGAAAATTTCATCAAAATCCGTCCATAACTTGTTGAGTTATCTTGCTAACAGACCAACAAACAAAGAAGCCCCCCTGCCTCCAATCACCGCCAAAATTTCATCATTTGTTGTTCCTTGTGCCAATGTCAACATTTCCTGAATCCCCCCCCCCCCGATTACCACCAAAATTTCATTATGTGTTCCTTGTATTAACATTTCCTGAAAATTTAATTTAAATCCGTCTTCCCCCTGTCCGTCTGTCCCCCCCCCCCCCCCCCCCCGATCACCACCAAAATTTCATCATTTGTTCCTTGTGCCACAATCAACATTTCCTGAAAATTTCATCAAAATCCGTCCATAACTTGTTGAGTTATCTTGCTAACAGACAAACAAACAGACAAACCCGATGAAAACATAACCTCCGCTGTTCCTCGGCGGAGGTAACAAAACCCAGAGGAAGAGGCATAAATGAGGTGTTTTTTATTCCGAGCCTCTACCTGTTTCAGTATTGGGGTTACAGTGGTAAAGGTGCAGGGGGGAAAACCACAGAAACACCAAGAACACTGATTTCCGTTGCAGTGAACATGTCAGGAAAATAGCAACAGTGCCTCTGTAACTCTAATCTAACCACCTCATTCTCCAGGGTCAACAGAGATGTCAGATTTAGCATCAAAGAGCCGAGCAGTAACCGCAGAAACGGCAACAAACACGCCAAAGAGTGTGGGTGTGGCCAGCTTTCATGTGCGGACCCTCAGTGGGCGATGGCGTGTTTGTCTCCAGTCAGATGTCAGATGTAGATGTTTGTATTGACCAGAGGGAACAACAGAGCTTAGATTGTTTCTATATGAGGTAAAACTACTGGAGGTCATCGAGCTGCAATTGACGCAAATAGACGAAACGCAAGGTGTTGACGCATTTGACGCATGAAATAATATAGACTTGAAAAGCATGAAAAATATTAAAAAGGAACCATGAGATGAAGCTGCAGGAGCTGAAATCAGGTGGAATAAAATGGAACAAAATGTGCCAGAATTTGATGATACAAACCCATTCTTCTCCCTCATTCTCTGTTGTTTAAAAAAAAAAAAAAAAAAAAGTAGTAGTAGTTCTTCGTGGTTCAACTGGACTGGTTTCACTTTTTTTTTTTTTTTTTTTTTTATAAGTGTTTCCTCTGTCATCCAAGAGACTCCTTCAGTTCTAATTGGAGGAGAGATGAAACATTTCAAAAAAGAGCTAAACCAGTCAAGGAAAAATAAAAACCTGACATATTTCTCTGCCATTATGGAAAAGCAAAGCCACTTTTCCAAGCTTCTGTGATGACAGTAGAGCCATATCCAAGTCACATTTTACAATATCTGATTGGTGATTGGCAATTACAGCTGTCAGTCACGTTTTTAACCCCTCCTACCTGTCTGAAAACACCTGTGATTAGACTGAATCTGGGCATCGGAACAGGTTTTCTTCACTGAAAATGCAGGTAAGGAATGGATAGATGTGGTCGTTTTTAAGTTTATTTGTCGAATTAAACCTCATCTGCCTACTCTGCAAAAATGAAAATCTTACCAAGAGCATAAAGCAGGCATGCCCAAAGTCCGGCCCGGGGGCCAATCACGGCCCGCGGTCAGATTTTCTACGGCCCACAGCTTGGGTTTTATAATGTATTATTTATGGCCCGCATGGACTGTTGAACAGAGTACATGAATCATAAAAGGTTCAAAATGCAGTTCCTCCTTTCGCCTCATGGTGGCAGCACCACTCTAACTCTATCTGGCTCTGTGACTTTGCCGTGAACCCTTTTCGCTAATTTCTAACCATGGCGCCTCTAAATAAAAAAATGAAAGTTGACAGTGAGGGCCGCCGCTTCCAGGAGAGATGGGAATTACAATTTTTTTGCACTGAAAATCGAAGTGATTGTGTTTGCCTAATTTGTCTACAGACTGTTGCCTTGTTTAAGGAATTCAATGTAAAGAGACACTAGCAGACAGAACATGCTAACGCATACGACAAGCTAGCAGGGAGTGAGCGCTCCGAAAAATTGGAGCAAATTCCAGCTGCTTTAAACTCACAACAGTGACTCTTCATGTGAACCTGAGTTAAATGAATTCACCCCCAGGGCAGGCTACCAAGTTGCCAGGTTAGTTGCCTCTAACTGCTGGTGTGATGTACTTGTAGATGTGACACAAAATATTACTTTCTGAATGATTTTGTGGAAGACAAGAGTAAGAGTCATATGTTTTCATCTGAAATGTTAACAGACTTTGCATTACTGAGTAATATATGAGTAATGATTACTTATATAAGTCATGTTTAAAATGAATGTGGGGTTAAGATTTTTATCAACTTCTTGGACGTTTCAGATACTCCACACAGTTTGTTCTATGTTATCTGATTCCAGATGTGAAAGGAAGGCAGAAATGTTTTTTTTTTTTTTTTTTTAAATTTGTTCAGACCTGAGTGGCGTAGATTTGGTTACATTGCCATTTAAAAAAAATGATATTGTGACAATGAAAATAAAATTGTTGTAGAACAGCGCTTTATATGTAATTTTTACTGTTTAAAAAACGTCCGAAGGGACCACTGGCCCCTGGCAATGTCCACATTATCAGATCTGGCCCTCTTTAAAAAAAGTTTGGACACCCCTGGCATAAAGCATGTATAGCAGCATGGATAAATAAATAAAATAGATAAGATCAAATAAATAAAAACAAGATGCAATAAAACACAATGAAAACCAAAAAAGATCAAAACAATCCAGGATAAAAACCAGAATAAGAACATAAAATTAAAAATTTTAAAATTTGAAGTCACAATAATAATAAATAGAGCAAAGAAATGGAGTAAATAACTAAATAAGTTATAATAAGAAGTAATAAGATATTTTTAGGTATTTATTCAAATACAGATATTGTGGAGGTTCACTTTTGTTTTTGTTTCCCTTTTTTGTTTATATTTTATTCATTATTATTTAACACTCTTTTATGAAATAATGTTAGTTCCTTTGTTGGGGTCGCACAAAAACAATGTCATGATGTTAGTTCTGAACTAATAGAATATGAACATTTGAACAGGATCTTAAACTGTAATGTCTGTAAAACATAATTTAAGTTTTAACACAGGAATGAATGAATGTTTTTATTATTGTGTCTTGCATAAAAAACATGCCCAGCCCTTACATGGGCTTATAAGACACCAGAAATACACACCAAAAATCAAACACCAGACAATAGGCACAATAGATATGAACAAAACAAAACACTGACCTATTTAAACAAACACATCTGCCGCTTTTTCCAGACTTTACAAACAAATAATGCTAATTTATATACATTAGAACTAAACAACCATTTCATTTTGTCATCATCAGTGCTCCAGAACAGATCAGGATTTCGGAGACACATATCATCAAACAAAGAGGCTCTCTGTTCATCATATAGAGGACAATACGAAAGAAAATGGGATTCATTTTCCACTTTCCCCAAATCACACAGTCCACAAAGTCTGTTTTCTTCTGGGGTTTGGGTGAATCTCCCAGTTTCTACAGCCAAGGGAAGGATTCCTGTTTGCAACTGAGGAATTAGGGACCTTTGGAAAATTTTGTGATATAGAATTGGATCCTTTTCTGATCAAATAAAAACGTGTTTTGTATTTATGCATATTTCTGGTGTAATTCAATTCTTCAACGAAATAATTATTTAAAAAAAGAAACAAACAAAAAATTGCCCTTTTAACAGTATCATGATGTATCGTGATATATCGTATTGTCATCCTAGTATTGTGATTTGTATCATATTGCCAGATTCTTGCTAATACACAGTCCCACTGATGATGTAACAGGTCGTTAAGGGTTGTTCCATTTCATAGGGAAAATGTTTCAACCAGTGACGTGCAGTGGGGTTCATGGCTGGGGAGGCACTGACTCTTTCAGAGCCAGATCTACAAATATATGGTGGCCTGAGAAAATGGAATAGAGAGAGTGAGCAAAAGGAATGGCCTGGGTATATGGGCTGTGCATCAAGTCAGCATAGGTAGACTGGCAGGAACTCAACAGGAAACCTTCAAAAAGAGCCATTTCAAACTAAAAATAAAAAAAGTTTATGGTCTTACCTTTATTTGTACATGAAATCCATGCGCCGATCCTGGTGAATTAAAGTGTATAAGAAAGAACGAAGAAGATAATAAGCGCATGAATCTGTGGACTCACAGGCGCCATCTATCATGAGGCAGGGGTACTGTTTGCCTCCCCTAGTGACTTTTTCACTGCGGTTTTAGGATTAATCTGCGAGCCTAAACACATTACAGAAATACATTCCATACGTTATGCAGATTATGGAAGGATAGAGCATATAATCAGTGTTTGAAAGCATTTTAACTGTGATATACAGAGGGACAGCGACACAATATTTTCATCGGATACCAGCAGAGTTCATGAGGGGAGGAGACAGTTCTGCGGGAGGCACAGCACAGCGCTGCCTCACAACACATCTCCTCCCTGTATTTGAACGGAGCATGCGGAAATTCTGCTATTCTAATTGACAAAAAAATAATAATAATAACAACATTGGATTCGAACGGAAAATGAGTTTATGGGACATACCAGCTGACAACTATCAACATTTATTATATTTTATAGTCACGTTTTTTTTCTTTTCAAGACTGACTCCTCTGACTGCACGTCACTGGTTTCAACCCCTTAACCCTTGCAGCTCCATTTCAAGTGGTAGTGCCACATGTCAGGGCCAAGGGGTAAGAGTAAGGGGGCGGGCTAAGGGGTGAATTGAGGTTAGACCTTATACTGTATTCAGTGTACATGGATACATAGTGTTGATTCATTGGTGGTTTTGGTTCTAAATGTGTCCTGGTATGTGACTCCATCAATACTAAATAGAACCACTTTAACCCTTTCATGCACGAATTATCAGAACCTTAGTCAATATTTTTTTCTTGAGTGTTTTTATTCCTCTATAGGCATGAAAAAAAACAATGCAATTATTTTTTTTTTTTTTATCAACATATTTTTCATGGAGTAACAAAAATGTCCACTCAGCTGGACACCATGCATTTAAGTTTTCAAGCAAAGAAGAAACATTTATATAAAAATCATCATCAGAAAGTGACATACTGTGTGAAAACTACGAAATAAAAGCATTTTTAATGCCACTAATTGCTAAATTGCTACTGTTTTCTCACATTTTATCACACTCTAATATTAGTTATTACTCATTTCATGGAGATAATATCCTCCTGAGACCCAGGAAATGGACAGTTTTAGCTTGTTTTACATTAAAAATTGTCTTGATTGGAAACTGCATAATGCAACAGTTTTTTCAGATACATTTTTAAAACTATTTTTATTTACTGATTGTTTTTTTTTAATGGAATATCCTTTGTAATGGACAGCATTTTTAAAGTAAAACTGTCAAACTTTTGTCCCCTGCAGAGGACAAAATGCATTGCTGGGTCTCAGGAGGATATGCAAAAAAAAATAAAAAATAAAAAATCATTTGTTAATTACAGTCTAATACCAATTATCAATTGATTTACACTAAAACATGTTAGTGCAGATCAGGTTTATCAAGAACAGCAAAGTTACAGTAATTGTATGAATGTCAGTGTTTTGGATGATGCATAAGAGTCCTGATATGGAACTAAAACAACCAAACCCATGAATAAACAATAGAACAGCCGTAGAATAACTGTCCACTGGAGTGACCAGTATGCGTGAAAGGGTTGAGGTAGAAATTTAAGGTGAGACTTCAAATCAGATTTCATGTTTTGGAGCATGTGTCATTTAAGCATCCAGAGTATGTGCTGAGGTTGTATAAATGCAGATTACAGTACTGTGGGTCACTACACTTTGGCATCAGAGTGGGGATGTTTTCACTGCTGTTGCTTGGCAGCTATCGCCGTAGAGATGGCCTATCACAGGCACAGACAGCGGCTTTATTGTTCGAGGTGTGGCGTTAAGGAAGCTGATCTCTGAGGAAATAAGGATTATATCTGAGAAGAGATGCACATGTTTACACAGAACAGGAAAAAAAAAAGAGCAGAGGCGTGTTGACTGTGTTTCAGTTTGGCCATTAAAAAGGCAGATGGATGGTATGTGTGTTTGTTTGTGGATGTGATTATTTGTAAAGATTGCAAAGAAGGGTGGAATGAGGTCAGGAGCATCATATCGCTTCTGGTTTCCTGTTGTTTTCCAGAACAAAAGAGGCTTTCGGGCAGATAAGAAGTAAACAAACATGCTTCCCTCTACGATACTAAGATCAATACTTGGACATCTACTCATCTGATCAAAGCTATTCTTGCAGTCAGACCTATTACCACACTTCATTAGCATTCGTCCAAGAGCAGTCAAAAGGTCTGGCGCCATCTACTATCAGTCTGGAAATGGGGTGAAGGTTCTGTGGGGTGTTTCACTGGGTCTTTAACCCATAAAGACCCAAACAACCAAAATCATCTACCAATACAGGGTGAGTCAGAAAAAACGCTCTTTTCATTTAAAGAAATTGTACCACTGAAATGGAAATGCTTATTTTTCTTTTGATTATACAGTCATATTGATGTGGTTATTGAGCATGTCTGGCAATTGAATCATTGATTTATGGCATAGCATAACAGAGGGAATGTCCATTGTTTATTGTGCACCAAAATATCTGCCAACACAGTTTATGCCACCATGAATGAAATTGAAATTGTCAACCATTACAGCATGTTTACTCGCCATCAAAATGTTTTGTCTCAACGAAGTCGTCCGGCACGACCTTCAACCTGGCTACCATTCAGATTGATGCAAATCTGTGCTCGTTGTCGCATCTCTAACACAGCTCTTCTCACTATTCGTGTTTGTCGTCCCTGACCTTTCTTTATTAAGGTTTCTGCTGGTACCAGTTAGGCGATACTTGATCACATTTCTCCTCATTGATGAGGCAGCTGGGGCATGGACATCAGGGAAGCGGTCTTGAAACTGCCGGATGGTTTTTTGGACGCTACCAGTTTCGCAGAATTTTGTCACCATGAAAGCTCTCTGCACATCCGTAAACTGTGGTCTTGCCATGATGAAAACTCCCTGGGCACTGTCATGTAGGTCTATGTCCTGAGTGTGAAAGCAAAGCCCCGACTCCTGTAATTGTTGTCAATTTCAAGTTTGTTCACTGTGGCATACATTGTGTTGGCAGGTATTTCAGTGCCCAATAAACAATGGACCTTCTCTCTCTTATGCAATGCAATAAATCTATGACTACATCACCAGACATGCTCAATAACCACATCAATATGACTGTATGGTCAAAAGGAAAATCAGTGTTTCCGTTTTAGCAGTACAATTTCTTTAAATGGAAAGAGCGTTTTTTCTGACTCACCCTGTATAAACTGTTTAATACCTGGTGATCCACTAATCCTATCAATACATTGGTGTAAAATAAAGTTTGTCATCTTTTCATGGTCATCAGATATGACCTGTTTGGAAATTCAGAGGCTCTGTGGTTACCGTGGAAACACCGTCATCTTCTACAACTTTGATTCACCAGTAAAACCCATGGAGTTGGATCAATGACAGTGGATGGACACACTGGGTTTATGTTCAGTTAATGAGAGATTTGACTGAAAAAGTCACTTTTTCTTTGTTTCTGTTTTCTATGTTTTTGATATAATACCCCTCGACTTTAATCTGAGCTTTTATGAACATCTGTAGATCAGTTTCATGATGACGTGGGACGTATGCTGCGCACGCACCTTGGAGGCAGAATGCACGCCAAGTTCGTAGCAAAGCACTGACTAATTGTGAATAATGCTGTCGTCTTGCTGTGCCGTGGGTTGTCAGAATAGAAAGAACACACAGAAGGATTTAATCTTCTACAGAATTCCTGCTGGTAAACATCCCTTCCAGAAAAATCGGCAAAAGTTATGGTTGCAGGCATTAAGACGTGAGAAGTGGTCTGAGGAGGAACTTCAGAATGCTGGTCTGTGCAGTGTACACTTCAGACCTGGTAAGTACTGGAGATCTGCCATACAGAGGTCGAGTTAACCAAAAATATTCCGCCATTGACGGATTTTTTTTTTAAATGACGGAAAATTCTGAAGGCCGTCCATCATTTTGACAGATTAAAATTCTGAGGGTAATTGTTGTTTAGCTGACTTTAGCCAAAATTAGATGCTACTTTGCTAATGCAAACTGTGCAGACAGCCGAGTCTCCTTAGTTCTTTTAAAGCCCAGTAAATGTGATGGCACTGATAAACACAGTGAAAAAAGAGGTACTGATGTGGTGAAGGATGACGGACAAGCAAGTTATACACCAGTTCTGATGGCATTTGGTGTGTTATATGTACGCATTTTCTACCTTTCATGTGTTATTTGATGGCATGTCCATTTGTGCCCAGATCTGTGGTTGACAGAACCTGAACCCTAACCCTCAGTGCATGGGATTGACACTGCGTAAACAAACACAAGGAAAGCTTATAATGTCCACAGATAACACACCAATTAAAAGTGGTGTATAGAATTATGCAAGCAGTGATATCACGTTGGTTTATCAGCCAGCAGCAACTACAGCTGCTGCATCATTGAGATTTTTTTGAACATTAAATACTACTAAATATATCTCATTATCATTAAAAGATAAATATTTGAAATGACGGATAATAATATGTTATGACGGAATTTTTACGACCCTGTCCGTCAAAATGACGGACAATAAAAATGTCTAGTACAACCTCTGCTGCCCCCCCGTCTGTGACGGTCTGCTTTTCTACTATGGGACAGTCTTTCCGATGTGGTTAAGTCAAATTATGCGACCGTGAAAGAGAAGATGGGATCGGCTTTTGGACAGAAAACTGTTAATGGACAGTTTTAGAGCTAACATATTCACTCGTTCACGAGTTCCAGGGGAGAGCCTGGAGGTGAATGTGAGCCGGCTGGTAGCTGGTACTGGTGTTTTTGCCACGGAGTTGCACGCGCATCACTGTTGTTAGTAAACATTGAAACTCATCTATATGATTAGAACATAAAATATTGGAAAATACCTGATTTTCACTGGAAAAATGTAAAATATGGAGGATTATTTTATAATAATGGTGACAAATCACTTAAGAAATGTTAAATATAGAGGAAAAAATCATTTGGGAACTACCACAAAAGTAGCACTGGGTCTTTATGGGTTAAGTAATTTATCACCATTTATTATAATATTATCCTCCGTATTTCATGTTTCTTCAATAAAAATCTGGTATTTTCCCATATTTCATTTACTGATCAGGTAGATGTTCATAAAAGCTCAGAGTAAAGTTAATTGTCATAATATCACAAACACAGAAAAATGAGGAAAACTTGAGTTTTTATGTAAAATATATCATTAACATCCACTGTCATTTATCAAACTCCATGGGTTTTACTGGTGAATGACAGTGTTTCCACGGTAACTACGAAGTGCCTGAAAGTCCAAATGGGTCATATCTCATGACCATGAAAAGACGACAAACTATACTTTACACCAATTATTTACATGTATTGATAGGATTAGTGGATCAACAGGTATTAAACAGTTTAGATCAGAAGATGGTTTTGGTCGCTGATGGATGTTTGGGTTTTTATGGGTTAACAAAAGTTAAATATAGAGAAAAATTAATTTGGGAACTGCCACTAAAGTAGCACTGGGTCTTTATGGGTTAAATGCATCACTATTCTTGGACAGTGACGATGTCTTTGATAGTTTTGGTGGAATATGTGCATGAAAAAGTGCTCCACAGAATTAACAGTACAGATATTTTTTTTTGCAAAGTATTTTTTTCTCCATATTTGGGCCTTTTATTCACATCTAAACAGGATTTAAGGTCAGTGAAATGGAGATTTTTTTTTTCCACACACCTTCCAAAGTGAGGATCTATTACACTAAATGGCATAATACCACAGAAAGCTAAAAACAACTTAACCAAATTAGGTATGACAGGAAAAGGTACATGACTCATAGTTTCCATCATGATCAAACTCTCTATCAAAGACATTTCATCATTTTTGGATGTGTGCGCCCTCAAAACACCCTCAGAGTTCATTATGAAGGAGGGTTTTAATAAAACCAAGGAAGTAAGTTGTTGAGCTTAATAAAAAAGGTTTTCATGAGGGTGAGAAAGTAAGGATGCAGCCAACACATCAGGCTACAGGGTTACACCTTTCAGAAGCAATGTGTGGCCACTGGAAACCTTTGAGAGCGTTGACTTCATTCACAAAGGAGGTAGGGTCACAGTCGGTCCAGAAACTAAATATTATAGCGCAGAGGCCACTGTTTAATGTGTGTGGGCTGGTGATGGGTCGTCCACATCAAGGTTATAATAGTTTTGGATTTTTCATTATAGTTTAGTTTTATTTAGTTTTGACTTTTGTTTCTCTAATTCAGTTAGTTTTAATTAGTTTTTAGAGCAGGTTTACTAGTTTTTATTAGTTTTCATTATTTTCTAAATGCTTAGTTTTAGTTTAGTTTCAGTTTTTTTGTATTTTTTTTAAAAATCTTTTTTCATTGTCGTATTCAAATGAATCCCAGACAGGACTCTGCTGCTTTCTCCCAACTTTAGCCTCCATGTTTCCAGGTAGAGTAGGGACAACAAGACAACTCTAAAGGACAAGTGATGAGAAGTGACAGACTGTTAAATATCATACGGTGTCAGCAGCTAAAATTGCTTGAGGGAAATAAATCGATTTCATATCAATCCGATATTGACAAAAATGAAAACTAAGGGAATTTTATCCGTAATTTTTATCCATTTTAGTTAGTTTTGTAAGCACACAATCTAGTTTCAGTTAGTTATTGTTTTTTTCTTTTTACTCTTTCGGTGCCAGACAGTTAAGGGGCTAATAAGCCTTAAAAGTGCCACAGAATTTGGCCGTTTTTCAGTATTTCGTGTCGTTTTTGTAATCGAAGTCTGAATCATCATCAGAACTCATTTTCTAGCAGATGGGACTGTTTTGACAGATCGCTGTGTTTACGATATTACTACAAAATGGCCATCTAATTTGCATATGATTTCATTCATACATTCATTCATAAAATTTCCCAAGCAGAAAACGAAACGCGAGCTCTTCCTTGGTCAAAAACCGCTCGGTAACATCCGACCGATTGCTACTGAGATTCAAAACGCACCGGACGCAGCCGATTCATTATTGATCGTAATTTGCATAATTTATTCGGTCGCGTGACCTCAAATTCCCGTCTGATTGGTCTCAAAAGGGGGACACAGAAAGAACGTCATCGAAATGTGAGAAAGAAATGGGGGTGGATGGTTTGTTTGTACACAAATATGGCGTGTTCTCTGAAGCCGATTTAATCGGCCCGTGGCATTGAAAGAGTTAATTA
The DNA here is from genome assembly GCF_902148855.1 of Sphaeramia orbicularis. Lineage (NCBI taxonomy): Eukaryota > Metazoa > Chordata > Actinopteri > Kurtiformes > Apogonidae > Sphaeramia > Sphaeramia orbicularis. The sequence continues at coordinate 7,446,342 of NC_043966.1, forward strand.
TAGTTTTTATTTATTTCAGTTAACGAAAATGTTTTTACAATTCTAGTTTTCGTCATTTCGTTAGTTTTCGTTAACAATAATAACCTTGGTCCACATATTTACATGTTCTTATTTTTCAAGATGCTTTCAATGAGGTCAGTTTTCATAACCATGTTTTAATCTCACCCCAGTTAATAATCAAGTTAGGTCTACAGATTAAGTTAGACTGGGAACTGGAAATTGCGGGGCGGCCACGGCTCAGATGGTAGAACGGGTCATCCAATAACCGAAGGGTTGGCGGTTCAAATCCCGCTCTGTCCATGTGCTGTTGTGTCCTTGGGCAAGACACTTTACCCCCCTTGCCTCCAGTGCTGCTACTCACACTGGTGTATGAATGTGTGTGAATGTTCGGTGGTGGCGGGAGGGGCCGTAGGAGCAGATTGGCAGCCACGCTTCGGTCAGTCTGCCCCAGGGCAGCTGTGGATACAGATGTAGTTTACCGCCACCAGAGGGAGGATGTGAGAGCGAATGAATAATGGATCCACTGTGTGCGCTTTGAGTATGCGTTCATAGAAAAGCGCTATATAAATCTAATCCATCATTATTACCTCCGCCAAGGAGGTTATGTTTTTGCCAGGGTTTGTTTGTCTGTTTGTTTGTTTGTCTGTTTGTCTGTCCGTTAGTGTGCAACATAACTCAAAAAGTTATGGACAGATTTGGATGAAATTTTCAGGGTTTGTTGAAAATGGGATAAGGAAGAAATGATTAAATTTTGGTGGTGATCGGGGGTGGGGGGGCCCACGGGGGGGGGCACTGATCAGCCTTGGCGGAGGTCTGCGCTCTCCGAGTGCTTCTAGTTATTATTATTATTATTATTATTATTATTATTATTATTATTATTATTATTGTCATTAGGAGCAGTCTGGTACACTCTTGTCTACTTAACCTCTTCATATGGATTTTTTACTATCATTCCATATGTTTTTCTTATTATTTACATTTATTTGTAATGATGGATAATTGGATTTTTTGTAAACATGAACATAAAATAAATGGTTGGTCTCGAGGTTGGCCTTCTCCTCCCACTGTGGTCTGAGACTGAGTCAAGACCGAGTCCTTGAAGGGTCAAGCCCCCCCCCCGTGCTCTCAGGTCAGCAGATCAGCTGCAGCTTGTGGTTCCAAAAACTAAAAAGAAGCTTCGTGGGGACCGAGCCTTTTCTGTTGTCGCCCCAAAGTTGTGGAACCAGTTGCCCTTAGTTGTTAGACAGGCTCAGTCTGTACCTGTCTTTAAATCACATTTAAAAACGCACTTTTTCTCATTAGCTTTTAATCAGTGAGTGATATGCCTGTTTTTTTTTTTTTTAATGCTGTTTTTAACAGATTTTAATTTGTCTTTGTTTTTATGATGTTTGTATTGTGTTGTTCGTAGCCCACTTAACACCCTGTGTTTTCACTAGTTTTATGTACTTATTTAATCCCTTGTTTTATGTTTGATGTACGGCACTTTGGCCAGCTGTAAAGTTCTTAAAGTGCTTTATAAATAAAGTTGGTATGGTATGGTATGAAACCGAGACAGCAGAAAATAGTCTCGAGACTGTTCTCAGCTCAAGTACTACAACAACACTATATTGTTCATTGTGTCCATCCAGCTCTTTTTTTTTACATTCTTTGCAGGATATTTTCATTATGTCTCATCATGACTGAAAACTTACATTTCTGTCATTGAGATGTGAAAAGAAAACACCATGGATGCAGAATTTAAACCACCAACAACATCACACATCAGGCTGATCAATACCAAAAGCTGCAGGTAGAAATCAGAAACTAATGCCTATATATACATACTGTTATGGGCACAGATTACCTCACTATAGTTTTTTCCCTCTGGTTTAGGATCTTGGCCACAGGTCGTTTAAGATTATCAGGTTCACCTGCTGTGGTGCCCTCACCTGGCTCTGATTAGGCAGGGAGTCTTAAAAGGAGCTGGAGTTTCCGGTTCAGTTGGTGCTGAGCAGTCCAGAACGCAACATCCCCACTTCGTTATTGAATGGCCACCCCCCCCCCCCCAAAAAAAAATCATGTCCACTGACTCCCATTTCCACCTGTGTGTTTAAGACCCACCTTTTCAGTTTTTATGTTTTTACCATAGACTTAGTTCCTTTTTAGAACCCCTTAAAAAACACCCTACTCTGGTTTTACCCCTTTTTTTTGTTTTTTGTGCAGTTTGTTTGTTAGTTTCCCAACTTGTGAAAAGTGGAAAATGAATCACATTTTCTTTCGTATTGTCCTCTATATGATGAACTGAGAGCCTCTTTGTTTGATGATATGTGTATCCAAAATCCTAATGTGTTCTGGAGCACTGATGATAAGATGAAATGGTTGTTTACTTCTAATGTACATAAATTAGCATTATTTGTTTGTAAAGCCTGGAAAAAGCGGCAGATGTGTTTGTTTAAATAGGTCAGTATTTTGTTTTGTTCATACCTATTGTCTGGTGTTTGATTTTTGGTGTGTATTTTTGGTGTCTTATAAGCCCATGTAAGGGCTGGGCATGTTTTTTTTATGCAAGACACAATAATAAAAACATTCATTCATTCATTGTGACCTCAGTCCATCTTCTGTTGGATTTTGTTTTGGGGGAAATGTAACAATATTTAACATTTGACTATACCATACCCTACCAACTTTATTTATAAAGCACTTTAAGAACTTTACAGCTGGCCAAAGTGCCGTACACCAAACATAAAACAAGGGATTAAATAGGTCAATAAAACTAGTGAAAACACAGGGTGTTAAGTGGGCTAAGAACAACAAAATACAACCATCATAAAAACAAAGACAAATTAAAATCTGTTAAAAACAGCATAAAAAAACAGACATGTCACTCACTGATTAAAAGCTAATGAGAAAAAGTGTGTTTTTAGATGTGATTTAAAGACAGGTACAGACTGAGCCTGTCTAACAACTAAGGGCAACTGGTTCCACAACTTTGGGGCGACAACAGAAAAAGCATGGTCCCCACGAAGCTTCTTTTTAGTTTTTGGAACCACAAGCTGCAGCTGATCTGCTGACCTGAGAGCACGAGGGGGGGCGTAGGGGTGGATCAGGTCAGACAGGTAGGAGGGGGCAAGGCCATTCAAACATTTAAAAACAAATAGAAGAATTTTAAAATCAACTCTAAAACACACTGGCAACCAATGGAGTGAAGCTAAAACCAGTGAAATATGTTGACTGTATGTTTATTTGGCTGCAAGGACCAATAATGGCCATGTGACAGTGATCTGGTTTATATCTAAAAGTCAAACATAACATCTTTTGGTTTTGGTACATTTTTTTTCTGGGCTGAAATCAAGGATGTTAAAGTATTTCTATGTAAACAACAGGCCTTTGTTTTGTGACTAACCTACGACACACCTGTGCAATAATGAGGCTGTCCAATCAGCATCATGACAGGACTCACCTGTCAGGTGTCTCTGCAAAACAGAAGTGTCCAGGAGCACAGATTTATGTCCTGACCACACTAACACTGAGATTTTCTTCACATTTCTCATTTTAAAACAATTCTGTCCACATGACAACATGAAAATGACTCCAAACTGGTCCAAACTTCAGCCCATCAACAACTGGAGCAAAAACAAGTGCTTGTGTAAAATGTTTTTATTCACACCAGTTTAGTGTCCACATCTGCAGAGTGAAATAAATAGGAGGTGAACACTTTAAAGACCCTGAAAACACACTGGTGTTGTAGACTGTTACTCTTTAGTCCTCAGTGTATGTTGGAATAGTTACAAAACGGGGTCAGTTTTCATATTCTGATTAAATAAAACAGAAATACATCCACACAGTCCTGAAAAAGAAATCTAATCATGAAAATAAATGTGGGTTTGACGTAAGTTGGTAACCGTTAGAAAGCATAATAACTCAGTAATAATTTAATGGGCTGTTTGCACCAAGTTATATTAAAAAAAAAACACTTTGCAGTGTAAATCCATAGATGTATCAGAAGCATAAATAGAAAATAGTTATAGTTTTGACTCTAAGTGGCAGCAACCACATTTTTCCTGTGTATTTATTTTATAAATTGGTATGTTTTCAACTTTCCATCCATCTCTATTAAGTTAAAGCCCTTGTTAATGCGGAGGTGTTAAAACAGCAGCGGTGCGTCCACTGCTGTTGGGTAAGTTACTTTTTTCTGTCATCAAAAACTGAAAGAATTTCATTAAAACAAGCTTTAGCGTGGGCCTGAAGTACGATGTAAGCCTTTAACGGAGGGCAGCTAGACGGCTCTAAATTGGCCCATAAAAGTAAAGCAAAACATAATAGAAACCTGAATCTAATATAAAAGGAGTTTGTAGAAATACATAGAGGCAGTACAGAGCCTGTAAATCAACTGATTAGGACTTTGCAGGGATGGTAAACAGTATAAAAATTAATGGTTCTCTGCATGGGGTCATGTGTGTGACTTCACCTATATTCATATACTTTCATGTGAACCTGCATGTGTGGAAGGTAATGGGCACTAAGTCATACGTGTTGTAACTGCGTGGAATTCCTGTGGACCGGTAACCGCGCTCGAAGCCAATAAATACAGCCTGTTAGACCCGGCTGATAAGTTAGTCCTAGTTTTAGTGATTTACAGGTGGAAAAACATAAGGGAACCCTGTATGGTCGTTGTACTTTGTGGTAAAGCAGGAAAAAAAAAAAAAGAACAAGTACAGAAATTTATTGGTTAACAAGCAGTCTTGTACTTGTGACATTTGTCAGGGGAAGGAGGTGGGTGACGTTACAGCCTCACAGGTTCTCTGCTGTAAGATGTTGAAAAATCCTAAAAATGTGTGGGTCTATGTTTTGATTAAAAACAGAAAATGACACTTATACTGCTGAGCTTGCTGAGGATAGTATGAAAACATCGGGTTGCGACATGGATATATGACGCTTAACATAAAGAAAAGCCCTAAGTATGACCTTAAATTACATGTAAGGGCCGCTTTACCAGTTGTACTTAAAGACAATAGAAGGACAAAGAATGAAGGGACGAATAGTAACAAATAACAGGCAGGGCTGTCGCATTAAGGACTCAACTTAATAATGCGGTAAAGACTGAGATATCCAACGGCTATAGTTAGTAGTAGTAAAACTGCAGCACACAAAATATTTTTGGCATCAAAATTCCACAATTACCTTTCAACGTATAGAGAAGTGAAGTTCTGTCACGTTCACTGTGACCCAAGTCAAGAGAGGCACAGCTTTTAGTACAGTTCCACAGATATCACAAAACCTGTAATATGAGATACAAAGGCCTATCGTCGTTGTGTATAATCATGTAAGTTGTTGTTGTGTTGTTTATTGATTTTCTAATTCTCTGTATGTTGACCTTGAGCTGCTTTTAAATAAAAAGTAGGAGGAGGAGGACAGGAAGAACAAGAACAGGAAGTAGGAAGATGAGTAGGTAACACAAGTAGAGCAAGGACTACGAGGAGGACGGGGGTGTGGAGTAGGATGAGGAGGACAAGTAAGTGGACAGAGTACAAGGAGTATGAGGAGTAGGGCAAGGGTGACTTGGAGAATGGGGTTGATGATGAAGATGAGGAGGATGAGGACTAGGAGGACAAAGAGAGGACAAGGACTAGGGGGATGAGGAGGAAAAAAAGAGTACAAGGACTAGGAGGAGTAGGAGGACAAGGAGGAGGACAAAAAGAGTACAAGGACTAGGAGGAGTGGAAGGACTAGTAGGACAAAGACTAGGCGGAGTAGGAGGACTAAAAAGACGAGAAGGAGGACAAGTAGGACAAGGACTAGGAGGAGTAGAAGGACTAGTACAGGGGTCGGCAACCTGCGGCTCCGGAGCCGCATGCGGCTCTTTCATCCTTATGTTGCGGCTCTGCGTGGCTTGGGAAAATAAATTATAAGTGTCCGATTGAAGTGTATGTTATTTGTCTCAAAAACGTGTATCATGTCTTCTTATTAAGTCAAAGTTTTTAACTTCTTTCTTCAGACCTTGTGCAATGTCGGTGATCAGCATTCGCCTTCTTCAGAGACGTTTGACAGCACTTGACGTGTCAGTCGGCATGCGCAGAATGCCCTGCGACACTAAAACTGCACAATATCTGAATAAAGTATTTTATTTGTGTTTGTTCGTTTGTTTAATTGTAGTTGTAAATTGTAAGATTATTGTGATCTCGAAATATTAAAATAAAATTATTTATTTATATATATATATATATATATATATATATATATATATATATATATATATATTATTATTATTATTATTTTTCGTCGCTCAAAATATGCGTCACACTCTCCGACAGCCCGCCAAAACGCCGTACATTTATCGAGACTTTCAACCCCAGGTAGGCCAAGTATGGAGAAATCTAAGAAAAGAAAAATATCTGAAGAAAATAAAACATTTAATGATGCCAGGTGCCATGGCACGACCAAGGTGCCGCGGCACGTCGGGGCCAACGCTAGGTGCCGTGGCACTGCAGTACTACGGCTCAGTGCCAGGTGCCGTGGCACCGCGGTACCAGGGCTCGGTGTCAGGTGCCATGGCACTGTGGTGCCACAACTGGGTGCCACCGGTGCCGCGGCACCACTGGCACCTCGAGCCAAGGCACCACCGCAGTGCCACAGCACCTGGCACCGAGCAATGTTACGGCGGTGCGCCATGGCACCTAGTGCCGCGGCACCGCCGAGGTGCGCCACGGCACCAAGCCGTGGTACCGGTAAAATCGTTGTATAAGCCGCGTCGGAGTATAAGCCGCAGTGTTTAAAGTGTGGGGAAAAAAATAGCGGCTTACAGTCCAGAATTTACGGTATATATAGGCTAACATCTTCATTTCAGATGTCAAAAAGTGTTTGCGGCTCCCAGTGTTGTCTTTTCCATGGAAACCGGGTCAAAATGGCTCTTTGAGTGTTAAAGGTTGCCGACCCCTGGACTAGTAGGACAAGGACTAGGAGGAGTGGGAGGACTAGTAAGACAAGAAGGACGGAAAAAGAGTAAAAGGACAAGGAGGACAAAGACAAAAAGAGTACAAGAACCAAGAGGAGTAGGAGGAGTGGAAGGACTAGTAGGATGAGGACTAGGAGAACAAGGACTAGGAGGAGTGGGAGGACCAGTTGAACAAGGACTAGGAGGAGTGGAAGGACTAGTAGGACAAGGACTAGGAGGAGTGGGAGGACTAGTAGGACAAGAAGAAGGACAAAGAGTAAAAGGACAACAAGGACAAAAAGAGTACAAGGACCAAGAGGAGTAGGAGGACTAGTAGGATGAGGATTAGGAGGACAAGGACTAGGAGTGGGAGGACGAGTTGGACAAGGACTAGGAGGACAAGGACTAGGAGGAGTGGGAGGACTAGTGGGACCAGGAGGACTAAAAGGACTAGGAGGACAAGGACTAGGAGAAGTAGGAGGACAAGGACTAGGAGTAGTAGGAAGACGAGGAGGACAAGGACTAGGAGGACTAGGAGGACAAGGACTAGGAGGACTAGGAGCAGGACAAAGGCGAACTGGAGGATGAGGACAGAAGGAGGATACAGAGTAAGAACTATAAAATGCACACATATGATGGAACCCAGAGGACATGTTAGAAAATCAACTCCATCCCAGTTTAAAGACGGTCCAACATGAGTCTGTCTCCACACACTTCAGCATAAACAATAAAACAAACAATGAACATTATTTGGAAGTACAGTGTTTCAGCGCCAGGAAACTGTACAGAGTTCAGCCGTTTGTGGGTGAGGAGGGGGTGAGGTAAAGTCAGATGTATGTGTCCGAGGTGTGAAAGGTAGGGAGGCTCTGGACATGAGCTCATGACTGCAGCATTAATGCAACATTAGTGTTAAGTGCTCGTAAAATCCATCTTTGTGCTGCATTACCTCAGAGCGGGGCAGCCAGAAACCAACTTAATAATATAGCTCTTATGAAAACTTGAATTTTTGATGTTTTTTAATATAGCGTCTTGTGGGAGAGCAGAGAGGAAAACAGGACCTCAGAAAACCACAGTTGGTCCACACATACGCATACAGACATATGCACTATTTAATGTAGCATTAAAGTGATTGTATAGCCCAGAGCAGAGCCAGTGGGCCACACAGGAACAACTGGCATCCAAATCCTGCACATACATTCTCCTGCTGCCATATACATCCAACCCCACAGTCCACATATGTTGATAAATGGGAGAAAATGCACACTGGGAGCTTGGATGAATCTTTCTACAGTAAAATGCTAAATGTTTTCCAGGAGGCTTTTCACACTGTGCTCTTTTCTTTTCTTTTCTTTTCTTTTTTTTTTTTTTTGCTCTTCGTGAACAGTGTGAAGTTGTTCCCAGAGGAGATGATAGCTCACATTTACAATATTTCATTTTCTTCTCTACTAAAAGCTTAAAATAGTCACACATATTTCCATAACTCCACTTCTAGACTAGGGGTGTTAGAAAATATCGGTTCTGCAATATACCGCGATATTTCATTTCACAATACTGTATCGATATGTTTAGGTGTTTATTCAAATGCAGATGTTGCAGAGGTTCATTTTTGTTTTTCTTTGTTTATATTTGATGTTGTGACATTAGTTCTGAACTAATAGAATATGAACATTTGAGCAGGATCTTAAACTCTTATGTCTGTGAAACATAATTAAAGTTTTAATTGAGGAATATTTTGTGATGTAACATTAGATCCTGCTCTGATCAGATAAAAATGTGTTTAGTATTTGTGCATATTTCTGGTGTAATTCAGTTCTTACAGGAGATAATCTTTTACAAAAAGCAACAAAACCAATTTAAAAAAAAAAAAAAAAAAAGCCTTTTTAACAGTATCATGATATATCATGATATATCGTATCATGATCCTAGTATTGTGATTTCTATCGTATTGAAAGATTCTTGCCAATACACACCCCTATTCTAGACTGAATATTTCCACTAGATCTGGTTGTGCAAACTATGGCTAAATAACTCATAAGGATTAAATTAAGATAAAGAGTGATACATATGATAAATCCTAAATAACAAACACCATTTAACTGTAACAACAAGTGGTGCCAGGCACAACAAGCCCCGCCCCTCACACATATTGTAGCTTATAGAGTGAATGCACATCCGTCACTTCCCCCCAGGCCACGCCCCTCTCAGTCAGACTGAGTGGCAAGAACAAACCGGCTCAACATGGTGGAGTATAGCAGTAACTACAGCGAGACCGGGAAAAATGTGGAATATGACATGAAATTAAAGACAACTGGACTGGACATGGATCCATACAAGCTACCAAACAACAAGTGGTCTACCAACACTGATCTGTGGATGGAAATCATGTATCCTGACATTTACATGAACCTGAGTTCAACGCTGGGAAAATCCCCAATGCAAAGGCTGAAAGCATCCAACAGACCCAGAGTTGTTGGCATCCTGGTCATCGTTAATAGAGGATTCCAGCTGGTGAGTGCTTTAATTCAACATACTATTGTTTTGGAGGTTTTGTGTCAGTGCAGACGTATTTTCTTGGCGGTGATTTCGGCGGTAAAGGCCCAGCAGTAGTGCTCACAGTTCACTACTGATTTACTGGAGTTGAACCCTTAGTATTGACCCAAGTGAGTGGATGATCTACTGGTACTGTGGAGATTTAAGGAGAGTTCACATCAAATACTGGATCCAACACAGATCCAACAGCTGTGTGCTAGAGGAGCCCCTTATTTGGAAAACTAGGTTAGCCTCAGTTTAAGCTAGTTTACAAATCATGTAGAGCACAAGGTTCAGAATCACACAACTGAAGACACAAACGTTTCAGTTACGAAATCTAGAACTAAATGACAGATGCTAACATTAAGAGCTTTACTAAGAAGTAACGTTAGCCAAAACTATGTAATTTAAGGTATGATTTTACACAAGAATACAGCATAAATTAACATTACCTGACACAAATCCAGGTTTCGTTGCCTGGATTCCAGTTCTTTCTCTGAATTGCAGCGATCCATCTGCTTCTTCTGTCTTTGGCTTTAGGTCTCCGCTAAAACAATAGCTCCCAGTGCTTTTTAAACCTGTTTGTGCGATCAGTGGCACAACAGCTCTGCCCCAATTTTTAGATTGTTCTAAAGTTTTCGCAGTATTCAAGCCAAAGCCGCTACTCATCTCCCTCTTTCTGCCACTCAGTGGACGGAACTACGGTGACTTCCACTAGCGGTGACTTCCACTAGCGGTGACGTCACGTGCAGACCCTCTATTTTGGCATTGCTCCAACTGATGTCACCACGTCTATGCGTGTGCTGATGTCATCATATTAACTGCCTCTATATATGTGCCAAATTTGAAGTAAATTGAAACAAAATGTATGTTTTTATGGAAATTTGAAATTTTGCCCATTACATGTAAATGGGAGATGAAAAAAGATTCTAAAACGTTGTTACAAATTTGAACTTCGACCTACTGTTTCCAAAATGTAATCACATCTATTCTGGCTCACTAGTCGCTATTTACCCTCAAATTGTGCGAATATAACTTGCACATAAAAATTTGCCTAAACAACAACAATTTTGACAAAACTCTTGTTTTTTCGAGACACCAGGAAACTGAATCATTTTTTAAATTTAGTACGGGATAAAGGGATAATAAATAATAATACAGAATATATCTCTAAATCAACACGATATTTACGTTCATTGCCATGTTTATGGAATGACTTCTTGTGTCATCCCACGATAATAAATGAATAAATCATCACATTTGTGATCTAATGGAAAAACCGGCATTATGGACTTGTGTTTTTTCAACATTTAGTAAATATTGGTAAGGTTCTTCACATATGTCAGTGAAAATTAATTAATTTAGTGACCACGTGGATGTTCACAAAAACTTAAATTCAAATATCATTTTATCAAAACAGAGGAAACTGAAGAAAAAGCAAAATAGCCTGTATCATTACTTAATCTTCAAAGAAATATTGATGTTTATAAACTTAATGGACAAAAATATTGGGACACATCATGTCTACAGCTGTAAGATGTCCTGTTCATGAGGATTTGAGATAAAAACGTCAACATTAATAATCGATATGATATTTATCCTAATATAAAACTATAATTTGACATTTGATATTATTGTTTTGTATCCCAGACCCCTGTTTTCCACCTCAATTCAACGTGTCCCAAAACTTTTGTCCATATAGTGAACGACTTAGGCAATTATACTAGGAGGCTAATTATATTTGAAATAAACTGAAACAGACCCATAACTTCAACCTTTATGTTCAGTATCATACATCTTTTTCCTGTTTTCATCAGTTATCTGACAAACAACGTGGTGCTAGCGTTCCTGTGACACATCTGCGGACGTATCTGACCCTGGATCAGTCCAGTCTCAGGTCCGGTTACACTGGATCCCAGTCCTTCAGGCCATGTTCAGTAATATTCTGTTGTGTGCCACTCTGTGCTTTTACAGCTGGCTCCATTACATTACACTTTTTATTTCCCCAGTCTGGGGGCTAAATATCTCCCGTTAGCTTAACAGGCCCCCTTGCTTGCTCACTTGGAAAAAAAGTGTGTATGTGCATGTATGTGTGCGTTCGTCTGTGCGTGTGTGTAGGTGTGTGTGTGCGTCTGTGTGTGTGTGTGCGTGTGTGTGTTTGGGTGCAGCGGGGGGTCAGGCTACCTGGCATCCAGATGTGGAACATGAAGCTATTGTTTCCTACACACTGTACACCTTTTGTGGACCCAGCTGCTGTGTACAGTATGTGTTCTAGAATCACCACCGAGGCACTAGAGTGAGGAATAAGTAAAAGTACCAGGACAAAAGCACAGGTCACAACAGTGGAAATACATGTAGGAACAATTAGTTGTAGTATTGGACTGGTAGTTAAATCTGAGTCCATTCACAGGCTAAAGAGAAGACTATTTATTTTACTATTAATCGTCTCAAGCTGAGGACCCACTGTGTGTAGATGGTTTTAATTTAACCCTCCGGTATCCCGTCCAGTAAGGCCCTTACTAAGCACCAAGTGTGCCTTTTTGGCACCCTTGTGGAATAATGTAAAAAAAAAAAATTCATACAGTTGGTTTTTAATTCTTCTAAACTTTTTTCTATTTCATCAATTTGAGCCGTAAATAAAAATACCAAATACTCAATAATTGTCACATTTTTTAACCCTTTAACCCTCCGGTATCCCATCCAGCAAGGCCCTTACTAAGCACCAAGTGTGCCCTTTTGGCACACTTGTGGAATAATGTCAAAAAAATTTCATACAGTTTGTTTTTAATTCTTTTACACTTGTTTCTATTTCATCAACTTGAGCTGTAAATAAAAATACCAAATACTCAATAATTGTCACATTTTTTAACCCTTTAAATGCTGTGTTTGTAATGTAAACAAACCATTTTTTTTTGGATGCAAAAAACAAAAAAAAAATTTTTTTTTCAATATACGACATAAAAAGTGGATCACATATTATTTGATTTTTGCAGCCTGGCATATGTCAATGATTAACTCCAACACTGCATTGCATTATTATTTTTGGCGCTAGGTCAAATGTTCAAAAATACTAGCATCTGTCACCAAGTGTGCGTAAAATGCACACCTATAAATCAAACTATTAAATAATATATATTGATTTATTTTTCTGCTCTAATTTGATTTTATTTTTGTAAATCAAGGTCAGCCCTAATCATACATATCAAATGGAAGAAATAGTGCGTTTAGGCACACTTGGGAGACAGATGCTAGTTTTGTAATTTTCTTTTGTTTACAATGTGCACATTTTAGTTGGTGGCCAGAATTTTAAAGATCATGCAAAAATGAACAACTTTTGAAATCTAACCTTATTTAAATTGTGAAAAATAATATGAAGTTTTTTAACACAAAGTGCAAAATGTGCCTAAAAGGCACACCTGGATACCGGAAGGTTAAATGCCGTGTTTGTAATGTAAACTAACCATTTTTTTTAATTCAGAAAACACAAAACATTATTTTTTTTTAAATATATTACATAAAAATTGGATCACATATTTGATTTTTGCAGCCTGGCATATGTCAATGATTAACTCCAACATTGGTTAATTTCCATTATTATTTTTGGCGCTAGGTCAAATGTTCAAAAATACTAGCATCTGTCACCAAGTGTGCATAAAATACACACCTATAAATCAAACTAATAAATATTATATGTTGATTTATTTTTCTGCTCTAATTTGATTTTATTTTTGTAAATCAAGGTCAGCCCTAATCATACATATCAAATGGAAGAAATAGTGCGTTTTAGGCACACTTGGCAGACAGATGCTAGTCTGGTAATTTACAATGTGCACATTTTAGTTGGTGGCCAGAATTTTAAAGATCATGCAAAAATGAACAACTTTTGAGTTCTAACCTTATTTAAATTGTGAAAAATAATATGAAGTTTTTTAACACTAAGTGCAAAGTGTGTGTAAAAGGCGCACCTGGATACTGGAGGGTTAAAGCTGCAGAAATCAGGGGATACAACAGTGAAACATCAAAATACTTGTCATTCCGACTTCATCTTTTCTCAATATAAGTAAAAAAAAACTCACTATAAAGGGTGTATCAGAAAAAAGTAGACTTTAACATGGAATTATTCTTTTCCTGTTTTATTCATGCAAGTAAAAGACCAATGGAACATCTCTCATATTAATACTTACACTTCCATGCGCAAAAGACTTTTATTTTGCACAGTTCAAATTAGAAAGTAGCGTTGTTCACAGAAGCATGAAAACTGACCCAGGACACTGGTGTCAATCAAGGGAGAATTACATGGTCAATAAACACACATGACCAGATTTTCAAAATGTCTTTGCATTTCGGTTGTTTTTTCGGAGTCTACTTTTTTCTCATCTGAAAAAACCTGTGAGTATTAACCCTTTCATGCATTGTGGTCACTCCAGTGGACAGTTCTTCTCCAGCTGTTCTCTTGTATATTCATGGGTTTTGTTGTTTTAGTTCCATATGAGCCAACACAGTGGACACTTATGCAACATCCCATAATACACTGCAATTCATACCATTACTATAACTTTGCTGTTCTTGATAAAACCTGATCTGCAGTAACATGTTTAAGTGTAAATCAGTTATTTGTTAGACAAAAAGAGTCGTTTTTTGCATATTATATGAGGTAATAACTAGCATTAGAGTATGGTAAATGTGAGAAAACATCAAATTAGCAGCCTTAAAAATATTTTTATTTCATTGTTTTCATTTTACTTTCTGATATTGGGTTTTAAATACATATTTCTTTACTTAAAAAATTAAATGCATGGACATTTTTGTAACTCCATGAAAAAAAAACTCAATCACAATTTTTTTTTTATGCCTAAGGAGGTATAAAAACACTCCAGAAAAAAAAAATCTTGACTAAGGTTCTCATAATTCATGCATGAAAGGGTTAAAAACCTAATGTCATGACAGGGATTCTTCTACAGCCTGATAAAAAGAGTCCAGGGAAGGGGGTAGAACTCTTGTTTCCAGTTTCTGAAAAGTTATTATGGGTTTTTTGCCCCGTGACATGAAAAACTATTAAGCACTTCAGCTTTATGTGTAGGAAATCATTTGACTTTTAATTAAATATCAAATCTATTAAATAGAGTGAACAGCAGCAGCAGTCAAACAAAACATAAGTAGAAAAAGACTCAGAGAGTGCAGGTAATGAGAGATTTTTCAGAAAAAGTCTCTTTTTCTTCAGTTTTCTCTGTTGCTGATATAATAACCCTCAACTTTAATCTTAGCTGTAGTTAGTAAGTTTGTTAGTTTAGTTTTATTTTGAGCACATAGAATCATCAGATAACAAAGAATCATACAACATGGTCAAACAACATTTTTCAATGCTCGAAAAGGAGTGGGAAGAAGTATAACTTACAGACTCCCACCCCCTTTTCACAAACTAATAAATTAATTCAATTTCCTTTGCTTTGTTAAGATACTTTTTTTCTATATATTTTTGCAATAACACAAATCATCCATACAAACCATTCACATTCAGCCCTATCAGCATGCCCGCGGGCCGAAAAAATTATATTAATATTCATCTACTATAAAAATATAATAAATCAGGACAATGGATGTTTTTTTCAACTTTTGCTCAAAGTTTAGACCCTAATGTTAATAAAAGTACATCAAAAGTGTCTTTTAGTGCAAACTTTAATGTTCAAACATGATTTTTAATCTTTGTGGGGTGAAATATACGCTATTAAAAATCTCCGACACGAACAGTTAATTTATGCATATCATTGTCAATCCAGCTGGAAAAAAAAAAACAGGCGAGGATAAAAAATTCCAATTTCTCTTTTAGTTTGTTACAGTTTACTCAGGCATAATAATAGATACAATATTTTAGACAAAGGGAATTGATTCTGTGAGGTCTCTAAATGTCCATAGACACCAAGAACATCCATATGAACCTTATTATTGTGAAGTAATTCTTCATTTACTTTGGGTATGACTTTTTAGGCGTTTTTCCCCTGAAAATATGGTCAGGGTTTAACAGGTTAATGAACATCTACAGGGTGGGGAAGCAAAATTTACAATGAACATTTAGTTGTTTTTTCTCAGCAGGCACTACGTCAATTGTTTTGAAACCAAGCATATATTGATGTCATAATCATACCTAACACTATTATCCATACCTTTTCAGAAACTTTTGCCCATATGAGTAATCAGGAAAGCAAACGTCAAAGAGTGTGTGATTTGCTGAATGCACTCGTCACACCAAAGGAGATTTCAAAAATAGTTGGAGTGTCCATAAAGACTGTTTATAATGGAAAGAAGAGAATGACTATGAGCAAAACTATTACGAGAAAGTCTGGAAGTGGAGGAAGCAACAAAAAACGTACCAAAGCTTTTATTAAAGCTCTCAAATCCAAAATCCTTAAGGATCCAACCAAATCCATGAGAAAAATGGCAATTGAACTTGAGGTAGACAACAAGACCGTTAGAAATGCAGTAAAATATGATTTGAAGTTAAAATCTTACACAAGAACACCAAAACACTTGTTGACAACAGCAACAAATCCAACTTTAGCAATTTTTGGGAATCCTGTTTATGGCCGCCTTCTAGCCCAGATCTAAACCCTCTGGATTCTGCTATTTGGGGCGTTTTAGAACATGCTACCAATAGAACATCACACAGCAATGTCGACTTTCTTAAAGATACTATTAAAGAAGAATGGGAGAAGTTGTCACCCGAATATTTGAGGAACACTTGTGCAAGTTTCAGGAAGCGTGTGAAGGCAGTTATTGAGAAAGAAGGAGGACACATAGAATAAAAACATTTTCTATTATGTACATTTTCTTGTGGCAAATAAATTCTCATGACTTTCAATAAACTAATTGGTCATACACTGTCTTTCAATCCCTGCCTCAAAATATTGTAAATTTTGCTTCCCCACATGATCAATAAATGAAATATAGGAAAATACCAGAGGCTAACAGAAAAAAAAACCAAAATACAGAGGATTATATCATAATAAATTGTGATAAATCACTTCAGAAAACTTAAATATAGAGAAAAAAACATATTTTGGAACTGCCACAAAAGTAACACTGGGTCTTTATGGGTTAAATACAGTTCTATATGATGAGTGCTGCTGCAGTTCTTGACCTGTTTTCTAAAAAGATGGAAAATAAATTTCAGTATTAGAAACCAGACAGGGTAAGACTCACTGGATGCACCCAAATTCAGAAAGTTTGATTCATTTTTAGCAGCTGTAATGGAGCTTAAAGTAACTGTTCCTCAGAGAAACGTTCAAATATTCTGCCATTTTTGCTTTTAGTAATAGGCTATTTAACTAAATGTATGATCCTTTCACCTCAGAGGGGATATCCCACTATTGTTCCCTGTTAAAAAATATCTCACCACAAAAATTTCACTTAAACGCAACACATTGAGGACAACATTAATTCTACATTTTGGGACCGGGGTTAAATTCACATCGCGCTGCCAAGATGAAAAGATATTCACACTTGAATCCTGTTTTTAGGGGAAGTTCCCGATGAAACAACATCTCATAAATATTCCAGCAGACACGTTTTAAGGCTGCACTCTGAGTCACTGCTGGTTTTACTTTTGGTCTGATACTGACTCACTGGGATTGATGGGTCCACTCTTGAACTTCTATATCTCTCTTGTACTTTTTTTCTGTCATGTCCTCCAACTTCTGTCTGTTATTGGCTGGAGGTTGTTTTTTCTTAACCCATAAAGACCCAGTGCTACTTTTGTGTGCAAATGTATTTTTCTCACCATTTTAAACTTTCTTAAGCAATTTATCACCCTTTCATGCATGAATTATGAGAACCTTAGTAAAGATTTTTTTCTTGAGTGTTTTTATTCCTCCTTACACATGAAAAAAAAACAATGATCTTTTTTTTTTTTCATGGAGTTACAAAAATGTCCATGCATTTAATTTTTGAAGAAACATGTGTTTAAAACCCAATATCAAAAAGTACAGAAGAGGATTAGGGCCACTGGAAAAAAAAACAATAAACTAAGGTCCAATATCTATTTCTTCTTCTTCTTCTTCTTCTTCTTCTTCTTCTTCTTCTTATTATTATTATTATTATTATTATTATTATTATTATTATTATTATTATTATTATTATTATTATTATTATTATGAGGGAAAAAAAGTCAGAATTCCGAGAAAAAAGTTAGAATTCTGAGATTAATGTCATAATTCTGAGGAAAAAAAGGCAGAATTCGGAGTTTAAAGTCCAGTGGCCCTAATCCTGTCCCGTAAGAAAGTAATATGAAAACAATCAAATAAAAACATTTTTAATGCTGCAAATCTGATGTTTTCTCACATTTTAACATATTCTAGTCCTAGTTATTTCTCATGTCATGGAAATAACATGCAAAAAAAAAAAACCCTTTGTGTCTAACAAATAACAGGTGATTTACACTCAAACCTGTTAGTGCAGATCAGGTTTACGAAGAACAGCAAAGTGACAGTAATGGTCTGTAAATCAGTGAATGGGATGGCGCGTAAACAGCTACTGTGTCGGCTGATATGGAACTAAACCAACAAAACCCATGAATATACAAGAGAACAGCTGGAGAAGAACTGTCCACTGTAGTGACCACTGTGCATGAAAGGGCTAATATTATCCACTGTATTTTGCTGTTTTTCTGTGAAAATCAGGTATTTTACTATATTTAATTCACTGATAATGCAGATGATCACAAAAAACTCAAATTAAAGTTGATGTTTATTTTACAAAAAACAGAGAAAACTGACGAAAAAGTGACTTTTTCAGCTAAATATATCATTAACTGAACATAAAAACCAAGTGTCTCCATCCACTATCATTGATCCAACTCCATGGGTTTTACTGGTGAAGATGACGGTGTTTCCATGGTAACTACGGAGCCTCTGAATGTCCAAATGGGTCATATCTGATGACCATGAAAAGATGACAAACTTTATTTTACACCAATGTATTGATAGGATTAGTGGATCACCAGGTATTAAACAGTTTAGATCGCATTTACATGTACACCAATGCTCCGATCATTTTATCCAATTTTTGGAGTTCTCAGACTATTCCAGTGATCATGTAAACAGGATAATCTGATCGGTTTTATCTGATAACGGCAGTAATCTGATTATGAGAAATCGTATTAACACACCTAGATTTCTCCAAATACTCCGACGTCTTCATGCATGTATACGGGTTAATCTGATTTCTTTTGTTTTTTGACATTTGCTAATGTGTAAAAAAAAAAAAACAACTTCTATAAACTGAAGTTACGCAGCGACAACCTAAGCCTAAAGAAAAAAGGTAAACAAACGATGAAATAAAATGAAGGATAGAAGCAACATGTGACCTATTTTGTAGTCTTATTAGCTCCTCCCACATTAGAACAGCTAATGCTGATACCGAAGGCATTGCCATGGTAACAAGACAAGACCAGAAGTTTTGAAAATGACAGGAAGTGTACGTCTTACATCATAATGTACGTACATACTCCAAAAAAAATCAAATAATTGACTGAAAGATGTAAACCATGGTTTTTTGATTATCGCATTTCTGAAGTGCATGTAAACGCATCGCATCCCAGTTTTCAGATTTTTATGGTCATGTGAACTGGCTCAATGTTGTAGAAGATGGTGGTGTTTGGGGGTGGGGGGGTCACGGATATTCGCCATTGACATAACGCCCCTGCTGAGAAACACTGTTGTAGATGATGCAAACTCTGAAAATTCAAAAGTTCGTATTCTAAAACAGAGAAGAAAAGTGACTTTTCAGCAAAAATATCATTAACTGAACATAAAAACAAAGTGTGTCCATCCACTGTCATTGATCCAACTCCATGGGTTTTACTGGTGAATCAATGTTGTAGAAGATGACGGTGTTTCCATGGTAACTACGGAGCCTCTGAACATCCAAATGGGTCATATGTGATCACCATGAAAAGATGTATTTATGACAGATATTGTTTCAGCTTCAAGTTGCTATGGCAACACAGTAGTTTATGAATCTGATCATTATATTGCAGATTTTTTGGGTTAATTTTATTTTGCACATCATTATGTAAATATCGGACCTGTTGTGACTTAAGTCGTTTTGTTAAGTCAGCTAAGTATTTTGCATTCAGATGAGTTCATCCTGGTCAAAGTTTGTGTTTTGTCATGTGACCCTCGACACAGAAGTGAAGGACAACGCGGGAAAAAAGGACAGATCTGGCGGGTCCAAACAGAGAGCATTACACCCTGTCCCATTTTCTGCTGGTTATCCAGGCAAACACGGTAATAACAACTTTTAATTTATGTTAACAGAAAACTATTGTTGTGTAAGAGTGATGTTTAAGTAAAACCTTGCTTAATTTTCTTGTTTGTGTTTAGTTTTCACGGTGTACCACTGCATTATCTTCTGTGAAGAATAGACTTGTTGTGGACATCAGTACGAAGCGTGGACACATTCAATAACCAGCAGTTATAGTACTGATAGGATTAGTGCACAGGTGTCAAACATGTGGCCCGGGAGCCAAAACCGGCCCGCCAAAGAGTCCAATCCGGCCTGTGGGATGAATTTATGAAATGCAAAAAGTACACTGAAGATATTAAAAATCAATGGTGTTAAAATCCTTTTAGGTCAGTTCAATCTAAAATGGGTCAGACCAGTAAAACACTATCATAATAACCTATAAATAAAGAAAATCCCAAATTTCTCTCTTTGTTTTAGTGTAAAAAAGGTAAAATTACACAAAAATGTTTACATTTACAGACTAGCCTTTTACAAAAAATTTCAGTAACCTGAAATGTCATAAGAGAGGTATGTAGAATTGTACCAATATTCTGCCAGTTAGTACATATTTTGTGTATTTGTAGATCCACTGTGATCTGTAAGTTATGATGCACATGTATAAATGATAAACTGAAGTGTAATATTGCTAAAATTGCACTTATTTTTCTTCAGAATTTTCGGGTTGTTCATATTTGTTCATGTTATGTTCAAGTAGAGTTTGTAGATGTAAACAGTTTCATTATGGAGTTTGACTTTTTTCACTCAGAAACGCAGAGAAAACTTTGGTGTCGACATTATTTATCAGTTCTTATCTTATTTTTACCTCTGCCAAGGAGGTTATGTTTTTGCCGGCGTTGGTTCGTCTGTCTGTCTGTCTGTCTGTCTGTCTGTCTGTCTGTCTGTCCATGTGCAAGATAACTCAAAAAGTTATGGACGGATTTGGATGAAAATTTCAGGAAATGTTGATACTGGCACGAGGAACAAATAATTAAATTTTGGTGGTGATCTGCCTTGGCGGAGGTCTGTGCTCTCCGATTGCTTTTCTAGTTTAGATTATTTTCCTGGTCCGGCCCACCTTATAACATACAGGGGTTGGACAAAATAATGGAAACACCTTAAAAAATCAACAAAATATAATTTAATATGGTGTAGGTCCGCCTTTTGCGGCAATTACAGCCTCAATTCTCCCAGGTATTGTTTCATACAACTTGTGAATTGTTTCCAAAGGAATTTTAAGCCATTCTTCAGTTAGAATACCCTCCAACTCTTTTAGAGACGATGGTGGTGGAAATCGACGTCTTACTTGAATCTCTAAAACTGACCATAAATGCTCAATAATGTTGAGGTCTGGGGACTGTGCCGGCCATACGAGATGCTCAACTTCATTAGAATGTTCCTCATGCCATTCTTTAACAATTCTAGCTGTATGGATTGGGGCATTATCATCTTGAGGTGAAGGTGTTTCCATTATTTTGTCCAACCCCTGTATTAGCGTGGATTAGTGAATGAACAGGTATTGAACAGTTTAGATCAGTTGATGGTTTTGTTCGTCTGCAGTTGTTTGGGTCTTTATGAGTTAAATGGTGCAGAAACGATAATGCAAAAAAAAAAAAAAAAAAAAAATCCCCAAAGAGACAACAGCAAAAACCGATATTTTGAGAAATGGGAAGTGTATGTCAGGGCTGCCAAAAGTCTCTCTCCTTCTCCCTCTCGCTCTGCAGCCGTTTTCCATTATCAGTGCCCAAACCAGCTTGTTAAAAAGAGTGAAACTCAAACCGCAGTTTTGAAAATTACAGAATTCCTCCATAAATGCCCAACCCTCCCCGTGGCTACGCTGGGTTCAGGCTTGAGGTGAGACCGCCATACTATTAACATACACACACACACATGCACACACAACCATCAACACTGCTAAATGCAAACAAAATGACCGTACATGGAGCTACACACTGGAGCACACGCACATTTCCACACAAAGCCCGACCCGCACAGTAAATACAAAGACACACAAGTGCACAGTAGTAGCCTTGTACATACATCACACTCTTTCCTTCCCTTCTTTCAACTTTAACCAAAGCCATTTCCTACAGCGGCTGATTTTTTGCTGCGTAGCGATTGTTCAGACCTCCCTATAGCTGCAGCAACAACACCATCACTCATTTGACTTATTTATGGAAGCTTATTTTATGGTTTTTCAGACGGATCTCTCGCTCTTTATTTGCTCTGCACTCGTGTTATTCTGTTGTGTTTGAAGGCGCTCCCATGAAGAGGAATGTTAAATAGTCTTCCATTTTTTTTTTAATCTCTGCACTAAAAATCATTTTCGGTTGTTTTCATTACCGTTGGCGCCTGACTGTTCTCTCGGTAGATTTTCTCTCCAAATCTTTGAATTGGCAGGAAAGTTGCAGCAGGTATGGTGACGGTGAATAAATTACTTGTTCTCATTTTGCCGCCCTTTAATTTCCCTTGTGTGTGAGTATGTGCATGTGTGTCCTCCTATCTTTGTACCCTCTGCAACCTGGCTGCTAAATTGTAATTACTCTCACTTGCTGCTACATGTAAAAGTGTGAAATTACATAAAAATAATAGTATTCTTGTTCAGTCAACTAAAATTTAACCCATAAAGGCCCAGTTCTACTTTTGTGGCAGTTCCCAAATGATTTTCTTTTTCTGTATATTTAAGCTTTTTCAAGAGATTTATCACCATTTATTGCAATATTCTCTTTATTTTAAGTTTTTTTCAGCATAAATCATGTATTTTCCTATTGTAATGGAAATATTACTTATATCCATATATATTCATATATATTTCATATATATTTCATATATCATATAGGCTTCTAACTCTATTTCAGATATATTCATGTCACTGTGTATTATAGAGCAGTTTTGACCTCTTTTGTGTCCGAATAAAGGGATTTCTTTGACACTGAACGTTTGAACTCATCCTTCTTTATTATAGACGAATTAGTGGAGTAATATTTTTTCCATAACACTATATTTAATTCGGTAATCATGTATGTGTTCGTAAAAGGTTATTGCGTCAAAACAGAAAAAATTTGGAAAACATGACTTTTTCAGCAAAAATATCATTAACTATGTATTTTCCTATATTTAATTTTCTATGCTTAGTTGAGATGCTCATGAAAACTCAGAGTAAATGCATGGGTTATTAGACCAAAACAGAGAAACATAAAAAAAAAAAAAGTTACTTTTCAGCAAAATCTATCATTAACTGAACATAAACAGAGTGTGTCCATCCACTGTCATTGATCCAACTCCATGGGTTTTACTGGTGAATCAATGTTGTAGAAGATGACGGTGTTTCCACGGTAACTACATAGACTTTGAACGTCCAAATGGGTTATATCTGATAACCAAGAAAAGATGAATAAATTTATTTTACACCAATTATTAACATGTATTGATAGGATTAGTGGATCAACAGGTATTAAACGTTATAGATCAGTAGATGTTTAAGTCGATGGTGGGTGTTTGGAGACTGATCTCATAAAATTGCATTATATGTCATACCAGTTCTTATGGCGTTTGGCGTGCTGTACTTACACATTTTCAAACTTTCACGTGTTATTCAACGCCATTTGATCGTGTGTTAATTTACGCCAAGATCTTCAGTTCACATAACCCTAACATTTACCCTCAGTGTATGGTAAAAAAATGATTAGACCACCCTTGTTTTCTTTAATTTCTTGTTCATTTTAATGCCTGGTACAACTAAAGCTACATTTGTTTGGACAAATAAAATGATAACAACAAAAATAGCTCATAGTAGTTTGCTTTCAGAGCTGATATATATCCATGCTGAGCCGCATTATGTAATAAATTCCCATTATGTAATAAAAGTTCAAAATGTAATAAGAATGTCACTGTTATCTTGTAATAAAGCCGCATTATGTAATAAGCTGACGCATTTTGTAATAAACTACCTCAACGCATTATGTAGTAAATTTTTTCACATTATGTAGTAAGTTATTACAATTTGAGAAATTTATTACAAAATGCACTCGACACATTTTAATTTTAAAAAATGTAATAACATGGTTAATTATGTAATAACAATCCAAATTAATATAATTTCAGAGCAATTTAGAAGAAGGTAATGTAATCAGAACTTTAACCACACACTTTAAAGATTAATTTAGCACATTCCATTTTCCTGAAAATAAAAATGTGTCAAGTGCATTTTGTAATAAATTTCTCAAATTGTAATAACTTACTACGTAATGCGAAAAAATTTACTATATAATGCATTGAGGTAGTTTATTACAAAATGTGTCAGTTTATTACATAATGTGGCTTTATTACAAGATGACGTGACATTCTTATAACATTTTGAACTTTTATTACATAATGGGAATTTATTACATAATGCGGCTCAACAATCCATTTTCCATGTTTTCTTGATAATAACCAAAATCACTTCAGTTCTTCCATCAATATCTATGGCATTGTACTGACAAAAAAAGTGCTTTTAGGCATTCCATGTTTTCTTTTCTGTCTGTTTTAGTCACATGATACACACAGGAGTTAGGACTTGATTGCATGACCATTTTTTTTGGGGGGGGGGGACTTTATTTTTTATTTGTTTTAATATAAAGTACAAAACAAGCAAAGGAATGGTCACTAGGTACATTCAGACATTTACATACTGTTTACCGTCAACAGATTGAATGAAAAAGTTTATTTTGGTAGTTTAGTATTCTACTGCTAAGAAATGGCAGTTTATTATTTGTGTGTTATTGTTATGAAACAGATAGTGAACATTTGTTTTTGATATGTTTATTACTGCTACGAAAAGGACAGAGTTTATTTTAATGTGAAATGCTGCTGCAAAATGGACAGTCTACCCTTGATATGTACAGCAATTTAGTTTTTTGAGCATAATCAGAATTTAGTCTGATATATGGAGGATTTTTCAGTTACTTAGAGAATCCGACAAAGGAATTTAGTGTAAGTGAAGAATGGTGTAAGGGAGCGGGAGATTAGAAATTGAACCTCATCCTTTTCCTTTTTGAATGCTGGACTGTCTTTTATGTAATTCTTTTGTTGTTTGGTTTTAAAGCAAATTTGAAATTAATAAACAAACAAATAAGCAAACAAACATCCACATGATCAGTAAATTAAATACAGGAGAATACATGATTTTCATGAAAAACACACAAAATACAGAGGATAATATTGTAATAAATGGTGATAATTTTCAAATATTTGACTTTCTTTCATATAATTCTTTTGCTGTTTGATTTTAATGCAATATTCAACATAAATAAGCAAACAAAACAAAACAAAAACTCCCATTTTCTCAATATTTTACACCCTTGTTTTGTTGTAGGCGGAGATTGTAGGTCATCATTTCCATTAAATGAATATGATTAACAATTTTTATTACCAAGGAAATTGAGGGAGGGTCCTTTTTTAGCCAGTATTTGTATTAGTATTCTAAACAGATATACACTACAAACAAAAAGTTAAGGATATTTCTTATTTTGTCATTTTTATTAAATACAGGACAATACATGATTTTCATGAAAACCACAAAATACAGAGGATAATATTGTAATAAATGGTGATAATTTTCAAATATTTGACTTTCTTTTATATAATTCTTTTGTTGTTTGATTTTAATGCAATATTCAACATAAATAAACAAACAAAACAAAACAAAAACTCCCATTTTTCTCAATATTTTACACCCTTGTTTTGTTGTAGGCGGAGATTGTAGGTCATCATTTCCATTAAATGAATATGATTAACAATTTTTATTACCAAGGAAATTGAGGGAGGGTCCTTTTTTAGCCAGTGTTTGTATTAGTATTCTAAACAGATATACACTACAAACAAAAAGTTAAGGATATTTCTTATTTCTTTTTTTTTTTTTTTTTGTCATTTTTGCCATTTGTAAATAAAACTATGTCTGGTCATTTAAAAAAAAATGTGTTTCAGTTCAATTCACACAAAAAAAGTAAAAAGTGCTGTGCAAGAATCCCAACTGAAAAAAATAGCCCCAAAATTAAAAATTATCCTGAACTTTTTGTTTGTAGTGTACATCACTTTTACATAATTCCTCTGGGGGAATGCTGCATAACAATTGTTTTTGATGACTTTAGATGGTCTAATAATTTTTTCCGCGACTGTATAATGCATACAGATAACACGCCAATTAAAAGTGGCGTGTATATTTATGTTAGTCATGATATCACGTTGATGTTTGGGTCTTTTTTTTGTGTGTGTGTTTGGGTCTTTATGGGTTAAAAAAAAAAAAAAAAAAAATGAAGGTGGACGGCCAGCCACGCCACGCTACATTTAACTTTAGCTGCATGAAGCTGATCGAGACAAAGCTTTCGGTACTGGACTAAGAAGTAAGAATGGAATAACACCAAACCACAAAAGTGTTTCACACATACGCACCGTTCACTTTCACTCTCCATGAGTAATTCTATGTTTTGCTTTAGAGGGAAATTGGTGCAGTTTGGCCATAATTGTTTCAAAACTACTGGCTAATTATGACCTTTTGAAAACAAAGTGTAGAGATTGAATGTGACATTTTGCTGTGCCTGCAGAATATAAATGCCCTCTTGCACTGGCTGAAGACCAGTAAAACCTAATAACAAAAACAACCGTGGCCTAAGTAGTGCCATAACTGAATGAGAAGGCTTTATTCAGACTTCTGCCTACTGACCTTCATCACAAAATGAAAAAGAAAAAGAAAAAAAAAAAAGAAGAAACCCTTGAATTATTTTGCTCCAGCATTTATTTCAAATTGACCAGATGATGTGAGCAGAATTAAGTCCTAGTAAATCTGTCTAAAATAACCCCTGTCACAACAGTCACTCATGCCACATTGGCGTTTGGGAGGTGTCCATAAAAACCACTCACTCTTGTTTGTTTGATGTAAAATGACAGATTTCAGCGATGGTCAGATGTTCAGGGGGATGTTCTGCACATGTTGACTCATCTGAATCTGAACAGAGTGAACCGAGAGACATAAGATGAAATAACCGAGTGTCGGCTATGATGAGAACTGTCTGGACTCAATAAATGCAAAGGGATGGAGTGTCTATGCTTCCTTTAGGCCCAGTCCCATTTGACCCCTTGGCCCTCCCCCTTACCCCTCCCCCTTGGCCCTTGCACTTGGCACTACCCCTTGAAACGGAGTTGCTGTGGCTCAGTTTGTGGAGCGGGACGCCCAATGTCTGAAGGGTCGGTGGTTGGAATCCTGCCTCCGACTGTCCACATGACCTTGAACCCTAAATTGCTCCCAGTAGGCAGAGCCTTGCAGCCGCCTACTGGTGTATGAGTGTGTGAATGGGTGAATGTGAGGCTTTGTAAAGCACTTTAGGCGCCATGAAAGTGTGGAAAAGCACTATATAAGTACCGATCATTTACCATTTGTAAGGAATGACTTTGAAATAACAGTAACAAGTAATCTGTAATGTATTACAGTTTGGAAGTAACTTGCACAACACTGATTACTTATGAGCAAAAGAGGTGCAAAGTCAGCAAAAATTGCCATAAATGCACCACACCAGATCTTTACCTCCGCCAAGGAGGTTATGCTTTTGCCGGCGTTGGTTTGTCTGTTTGTCTGTGTGCAAGATAACTCAAGGAGGTCTGCGCTCTCTTTTCTAGAAAAGCACTCGGAGAGCGCAGACCACCGCCAAGGCAGATCAGTGGGCCCCCGTGGCCCCCCCACCCCCCTACCCCCGATCACCACCAAAATTTAATCATTTGTTCCTTCTGCCAATATCAACATTTCCTGAAATTTTCATCCAAATCTGTTCATAACTTTTTGAGTTATCTATCACACAGACAGGCAAACATTGAAGGGGTGCACTGATCTGCCTTGGCAGTGGCCTGTGCTCTCCGAGTGCTCGTCTAGTTTTATTATGTGAATTTTTTCTTTAAATCAAAAATTTGTATTAATTTTTCTGATGGGAAGGAAGAGATACATGTTCAACTGAAGACAAAATTTTTCAATACAGGAAACAAACCTCAAACTCCCAACAACCAAAACAAGACAAAAAAAAGAAAAAAAGGAAGGAACCCCCCCCCCCCCAAAAAAAAAAAAAAAAAGAGACAGACAAGGACCACTGATTTGTTTTCTTTACAGCCCCACATGATACAATAAATGAGATAATGTGCTGGGTGTTAGAGTTTGCAGAAGTCAGAGGGTTTCTAAGTTTTGGAAGTAGGTCATCAAGTCACCCCCATATGGTGTCAAATTTCATATGATGATATGAAATTCTGTGAATTCTGCATGGGACAGAACCTTTGAGGAGCAGCCATTGCCAGCTGTAAGTAACATACCTGTCATTGATTCCAGGTGATCGAGTATGAGTAAAAAAGCAGCAGTCAGTGAGACAGACTGAGTGGAAAGCATGTGTTGACGCTAGTTGTTTGTGCAGCCACAAGCTTTGGACTGCGTCATTGTCCTAGAGACTCCACCCAGCACTGGCTAGATATATACATATATATATATATATATATATATATATATATATATATATATAGAGAGAGAGAGAGAGAGAGAGAGAGAGAGAGAGAGAGAGAGAGAGAGAGAGAGAGAGAGAGATTGTTTTGTTACTACAGCAGCAGTACAAGAAAAACAATAGTACTGCATCACATCAATCCTGAAGGAGGCAACATGTCTGTAACCATGACTGACTGATGGAGCAGTGACTTAGTACTCGTGCGTACTTGACAACGGGCTATAATGTAAGTATTATACATGATCTTTTGAAATAGCTACCAATGGAAATTGACTACGGGTATCCATAATTCATGTCTGACACTTTATGTACTTTGTATATACATATATCACACTGTTCATCTCTAACAGTCTTACACATTTAACATCTTATCTCAGACAGTTTTGCACATGTTGTATGCCATTCACCTCTGACAGTTTGCATAAGTACCCAGATGCTACACATTTATGTAAATAGATATTTTTCTCTTAGTAATAGTACTTTACACACACACACACACACACACACACACACACACACAAGCATATATTTATTTATTTATTTTTACTGTATTTTTTTTACTGTGTGTGTGGTTTTATTGTTATGTTGTTTTATGTTTTATATTGACCTCTGTGTCTGAAACAAAAATTGATTTATGCTCTCTTTCTTTTGCATCCCATATTTTAAATGCCACTTTGTTTTGGTTCTTGTAATTTCTTAACTAGTCTGTGTAAATTATTCTATTTAAATTTTTGTACTTATACTTACCTCACACTGAATCCTGTGGCATTCAGTGTGGACAGCAAAGTAAGATTTTCATTGTACAAGCAAACCTGTTTTTTACTGTACAAATGATAATGAAAATATTAATAGAATCCTTTAAGAATGACCACATGCAGGCTAGTAGATATACAGATATAATTTATAGTTTTATGCTTATTTTGCCTAGATCCAGTATTTTGATATATTTTTTATCCATAATGACAGATCCAACGGCCCAGGTAACATCCTTCTACTATAGGTGCATCCTGATCTCTCTGCTCCACAATGTCTTTTTTCTCAGTCTTTATGAATTCTCCTTTCCATCTTTCCTTAAACCCACAACGTTTTCCACTGAGGTCAAGAAAAGTGGTGAAGAAAAGTGGATAGGATTTGTATTTTGGACTTTTCAGACACATCCCTTGTCATGTTCTGATATCAGACATACTGGATGCTGCTATCACCACTGGCTGACCCCTCGTCTTCGTCGCTGTGTTTATGGGAAACAAACGCGCCTCTGGATCCCAGGTGAAGCTCTAAACCTGCAGAAACATGACTGAAGGATGTTAACCTACATGATTCTAGTAGACATGACAGACTGCTTTACCACAGACTTTTCAACAGCCCTGAAGGATGGAGTCTCTGTTTCACAAACAAGGACTTTCTGTCAGACAATGACATTTTTACAGCTACATGTGTCAAACTGGTGCACTCTGAGGTTACAATGAAAAGATTACCTACATTAAACAAATCCATTAAAACACAGTATCGACTTCTAACTGTTGTATTAAACACTGCGATACGCTCTTGGCAAATCCGACACACACTGCCCTGGAACCGACACTTGGTTGAACTCCCCTCATGGTTAAAAACATGACACTGGGAGTCAGTTTTTTTCTTTTTTGAAGCATTCCTCTAAACTCTGATTCTGTCATCACAACCTCTAACGTTTCTGACCTTTAGCTGGAGGAGAACACAAGTCAAGTTATGACTGTTTTTTTTTAGAATGTGACTGAAATTTGATGTTTAAGTGTTTTTATTTTAAATGTTTACGTCACCTATACACCAGAATTTGCACCAATTATTACAAACAAGTTGTGAGAAAATCTACAACATGTTTCCACTAGAAATGTTTACGTAAGATAAGTCTTCAGATCTGGACTCTTCATTCTTCATTTTCTGATACATTTTCTCAGAATTCAACCCCATAACACCAAATGTATCATATTTGATACATGAGTTTTGAAGCCCTCTACATGATCAGTGTGATATTTTTTTTCTTGAACAACCTGATGTGTACAATTAGATACATGCAATACACAGATAATCCACCAGGGGGAGGAAATCATTCACCACAGGCCTTTCCAGTGACACTACAAGACTGTCATTAATGAGAAAGGAGGCAGAACTTTGCCAATTTTGAAAAGGAATTACCAATTTGTTAGACATGTTTGTGTTACATTATGTTTTTGTTTGTTAAAAAATGATAATATTTGAGCATTGAGACCCGATGTATCAAATATGATACAAAATTGAAACTCATACATGGAAATTGATATTTTAAAAAAAAATTTGGGGTTGTTCAGAAGGACCAATAAAGGCTCCAGTTTCAAAGAACTGGAATTTTCTGTCAGTGATTTAATGGTTCAGGCTTTACAGGGTTAAAGGTAGAGTTTTTTTTTTTTTATTTAACCTTTATTTAACCAGGAAGAAATTCCCATTGAGATTAAGAACCTCTTTTCCAAGGGAGTCCTGGCCAAGAGGCAGCACAACACATAGTTACAACATACAGTTACATTATACAGTTACAACATACAGTAATTTACAGGATCAGTCAACCTATGTAAAACACGTGCAAGTCATTGAGATATTCTCAAACACTCTGAGTTTGGATTTAAAAGCATTCAGAGAGATCAGTTCAGTCAGTTTCCAGTCTCTTAGCAGCATATTCCATGAGCAAGGAGCAGAGTAGACAAATGCCCTTTTTCCCAGCTCTGTACAGGCGAATGGCACAAAGAGGAACAAATGCTCGTTTGATCTCAGACAATAAGATTCAATATTTCTTCTTGATATTAAACTACAGATGTAGGGAGGCAGTAGCCCAAGTATGGCCTTGTAAATAAAAGTGTACCAGTGTCCCAGTCTCCTAGTGTACAGGGCAGGCCAACCCACTCTGGAATACAACTCACAACTAGAAAAGCACTCTGAGAGCGCAGACCTCCGCCAAGGTAGATCAGTGCCCCCCCCCCCCGATCACCACCAAAATTTAATCATTTGTTCCTTGTGCCAGTATCAATATTTCCTGAAATTTTCATCCAAATCTGTCCATAACTTTTTGAAAGATCCGGATCAGTCTTTGCCATTTGATAGAACACCCCATTGTAAATCCCTGAGTCAAATTGCATGAGATTTGCACAATTCCCCCATATTGTGATTTCCACCATAAATATTAGTCCCATATTTATTTGACCTATATTTTAAGATTCCTTGGCCATGAAAACATACCATTAGCAACTGGATTCATAATTATATCCTTATTAGTTCAGTAGTTATTCACGAAAATCACATTTCTCGTAATGGCGGTTTTCTTCTGGATCTAGCTCCTTAAGTATTAAAGCTACATGAAATCCGGTGGCATACTCCCGATGCGGAACTGACTGAGCTTCACGATGGCGCTTGTCAGGAATTTCTACCTTTAATATTAAAGGCACAGTAGGCCAAAAAGTAAGGGCACCCCCATTTTTTATATAAATTGAGATAAAATCTGCCTTCTGGATCAGATCCGGATCAGCCTTTGAAATGTGATAGAGGACCCCATTGTCAATTCCTGAGTGAAATTTCATGAGTTTTGGTCAATAATTAAGTGAGATATTGGGAAACGAAAATTTTGGCCCCATTTACCACAATGTTAACGAAAATTTCAAAGTGATCCAGAATCCAGGATTTCTTCCGGATCACCCCCAAAAGTGAATCATTTCTTCCTTATCCCATTTCCAACAAACCCTGAAAATTTCATCAAAATCTGTCCATAACTTTTTGAGTTATGTTGCACACTAACGGACAGACAAACAGACAGACAGACAAACCCTGGCAAAAACATAACCTCCTTGGCGGAGGTAATGATGTGTCCTGGCTTTAGAATTAGTAATAAACCTCAGAGAAGCATGATAGACAGTGTCAACCATCTGAAGATATTTGGATGATGCATTCATATAAAGCACATCTCCATAGTCTAACACCGATAAAAAAAATGTGGCAGTGACAAGGCGCTTTTTTACATCAAAAGAAAAACACAACTTATTTCGAAAGTAAAAGCCCAGTTTAAGCTTTAACTTCTTTACCAGGTTTTCAATGTGGGGCCTGAAAGTGAGGGAGTCATCAATGAAGACACCAAGATACTTATACACATGAACCACCTCTATGACATTTCCCTCAAAAGTAGTCACTACTGGGATAGATTCAGGCAACAGTGTATAACTCCCTTACCCTAGGTGGCAGCAAATACCTGAATCAATGCAAAGACAGTGTGATTTCTCTGGTCCAGTGTTGCTCTTACCTAACGGCTGGCAACTTGGGTCAAAAGCCTTAGCTGTATCTTTCGTGTTTCCACAACCTGCCAAAATGCTTCTCTGTCATCACTTCCACTGAGCAACAAATTAAGTGTAGAAAAATAAAACCCTTCATGAATTGAACGTGAAAAGATTTAAGATATGGAGAAGCCCACCCCATTCTGCAGACAGTTACTTTGATTTTGGTCCGTTGTAGGCTCATGTAGGGAAAAAATGGCATCAATAGTGGCGGCACCCCAGCAAGCAGCACTATGTATACTTAAACAGGTTTTTCTAGGTTAACCTTTTAAACCAGGGGTGTCCAAACTTTTTTTAAAGAGGGCCAGATCTGATAATGTGGACATTGCCAGGGGCCAGTGGTCCCTTCAGACATTTTTAAACAGTAAAAATTACATATAAATGTGCTGTTCTACAACAATTTTATTTTCATTGTCACAATATAATTTTTTTTAAATGGCAATGTAACCAAATCTAAGCCACTCAGGTGTGAACAAATTAAAAAAAAAAAAAAAAAAAAAAAAACAGTTCTGCCTTCCTTTCACATCTGGAGTCAGATAACATAGAACAAACTGTATAGAGTATCTTAAACTTCCAAGTTGATAAAAATCTTAACCCCACATTCATTTTAAACATGACTTATATGAGTAATCATTACTCATATATTACTCAGTAATGCAAAGTCTGTTAACGTTTAAGATGAAAACATATGACTCTTACTCTTGTCTTTCACAAAATCATTCAGAAAGTAATATTTGTGTCACATCTACAAGTACGTAACACCAGCAGTTAGAGGCAACTAACCTGGCAACTTGGTATCCTGCCTTGGTGGTGAATTCATTGAACTCCCAGGTTCACATGAAGAGTCACTGTTGTGAGTTTAAAGCAGCTTGAATTTGCTTCACTTTTTCAGAGCGCTCACTCCCTGCTAGCTTGTCGTATGCGTTAGCATGTTTTGTCTGCTCGTGTCTCTTTACATTGAATTCCTTAAACAAGGCAACAGTCTGTTGACAAATTAGGCAAACATAATTGCCTCGATTGTCAGTGAAAAAAAATTGTAATTCCCATCTCTCCTGGAAGCGGCGGCCCTCACTGTCAACTTTCCTTTTTTTTATTTACAGGCGCCGTGGTTAGAAATGAGCGAAAAAGGTTCACGGAGAGGTCACAGAGCCAGATAGAGTTAGAGTGGTGCTGCCACCATGAGGTGAAAGGAGAAACTGCATCTTGAACCTTTTATGATTCATGTACTCGGTTCAACAGTCCAAGCGGGCCATAAATAATAGAATATAAAACCCAAGCTGTGGGCCGTATAAAATTTGACCGCGGGCCGTGATTGGCCCCCGGGCCGGACTTTGGACATGCCTGTTTTAAACCCTACGCCTAAAATGGTCCATCTGGACTTTTTTCTTATTTTGACTGTAAAAAGGTTCGAAAATATGCTATGAGTGAGTCCTACTGCACATTTTTCCACAACACTTCCACAAAATCTAGCAGTCATTTACAATTTACTGCATGTTGTAATTCTGGTAAAACGGGTTCTTCTTCAGCTTCTAGTACAGGCGTGTAATGATCCAACAAAAACTATAAAGTGCAAAATCTCAGGTTTCAGACACCATCAGAATTTTTCCAGTTGCACGAACAGTGAAAGAGTTACAGCCATCCAAACGGCATTTGTGCAGGGTGAGTCAGCGATGACACGTCAGGTTTGAAAGAGTTAATTGTAATCAAACAAACTGGGGTTTTTTTTTGACTGATTGAGCACTATTTTATTCAATTATAGTCAGTAATTAGAATTATTATTGGAAAGAACACTATAAAAACTGCACCTTTAAGGCAGCTATTGCTCTGAATGCATCACACACACACACACACACACACACACACACACTGTATGGCGATATCTGTCAATATCACCATGATTCCTCTAATTAATTTGATTTGGTCTTTTTAGATGGTAAAAGTTGCTTTTTAGGGTGTACGTCCATGGTCATATTGCTCATTCTGCTGTAGTCTGATACAGAATAATGTTTACTACTATGCAAAAGGAATTAATTATGAGCAAAAAGACCAAATCAAGCTCATAATTCATTCCTTTTGCACATAAGTAAACACTATTCTGTATCAGACTAGAGCAGAATGAGCAGTATGATCATGGAAGTACACCCTAAAGAGGAACTTGAACCATCTAAAAACACATTTTTGACCAAATAATAAGAAAAAGATCTGTCTGTAACTATAAAAACCAAATATTTAAGCTCCTTTATGTTTTACCACAGTGGTTACTTTGCTGTAGTCAACTTATGATTACTTTAACTTTGTATTTTCAGTCCATTAATGCAACGACTGGCACATTTATGAAGTTAAATGTCTTCAATAAAGAACGTTTTTATTATTGTTGGTGGAGGGACACTATTACAAAATAGGCAAAATTGATTCGTTTTATGAGGGAGAAAAAGCTGCACTGGCATGTGTAGGTTTACCTCGAAACAGGCTCCCTATAAGCAAATACAAATTGAGTTGGGTTTTTTTATTATTAAATTAAGCAAAAACGGTAATATTTCATTTAATGGTGAAATGTTAAATTCAGATTTTTATTCTGTGGAAAGGCTGCACATTGTTGCAGTTAGACAAAGTAAAAATGGCTTTAGGACAATGATAATAATAAAAATATTTATAAATAGTTGCTTTTCATGGGTTACAGACTGTTGATCTAACAGGGTGATAGTCTGTAATCGCTCATCTTGTTTTGTAGGCTTTCTTAAAGGGGTGAAATTTTGCTTTTTTAAATGAAAATATTCATTTTAAAACATTTCCCTGTGGTCTACATAAACTGTAAAGGCTATGTTTGGGTCTGAATTCTTCATTAATTCAACTCCACAGGTCCATATGATTGTACTTTTCTTTTGTTCAGACAAGGTATTGTTTTTATTATTATTATTATTTATTTATTTATTTATTAGTGATAGTTAACAAGACAATGTGGACAGAAAAACAACAACACAAACAAAGGGAAACTCAAACAAATAAACAAACAAACAAACAAACAAACCAAAAACAACAATGACAGAGTATTGACAAACAACAACAACGTCATATTACAAAGAAAAAGATCATAAATGTAAATAGCAACTAAACCATATAGCTTGGTTAGGGGTGGTAGGGAGAAGGGGAAGAGGGGGGTGTAAATGAAAGTGAGAAAGAGAGAGGGGGGAGTGAGGGGGAAAATGATAATTGTTGTAATAATACAAAAATATTTAATAATACCAGTAGCCTAATTTGCTAGAATTATTGTGGCAGCGGCAGCGGCGGAGGCAGTCACAATACTACTAGTTAAATAATTTAACTTTTGTAACAATGTATTTGTATCAGTTACTATCTGTTTTGAGTTTAGATGAATCCATTTAAATTAATATGGCTATGGGGTGGGGTGGGGGGGTTGGAGCCCAGCACGCAGAGCCCAAAGAAGGTATTGTTTTTAGATGTTACAAAAATGACACGTCAGCAGCACATCGGATGACGTTTCTGAGGACGACTGGAGTCACAGTTGAAACTGTCAAGCAGGTAACATCTAAAAACTGTACCTTGTCTGAACGAAAGAAAAAAGAAAAGCACAATTACAATAAAACAGAAGACAAAATGAACGTCATTAGTCCACAGGTTCACCAGAAAGGTCATTTTGAGCAGTGGCCCTTTAAATGCAAATGAGCCACTTCAGGCCCCGCCCCCTCCAGGTTGTTGACTGTGCTTTCTATCCCGTTCAACCAACAACTGAACATTTTAAGTGATCGGCTCAAAGTTTGGACATATCTTCAGTTTTTACTCCAACCACTGCTGCTGATAAATAAATATGTCGTACTCTGAGAAATGTTTGTTGAAAGTCTTGACCTTATATGTGCAAATGTTGTGATGTAACTAGTTACAAATGTAACAAATTAAGCAGGAATTAAAACAGGTTGTAGAAATCCGCTCGATTTTTGCCAGAATGAATATAAAGATAGCTTTGCAGCACCTGGAGGGTTCAAATTCAAACTGTATGAACTGTTAGGGTCCAAATACACAAATAAATGAACGAAAGACTAATAAAAGTGAGTTTAGATAACTATGAGCCCTTTACAGGACAGAGGAGCCAAAACTAAGGCTAATTCTACAGCTCAGATGAAGACAGATAAGGATAATACTGTTTCATACTCATATTGTCTGAAATGAAGTTGCTTTTATCAGTTTCTATGATGAAACCTGCAGTAACTCAGTATAAACATGATGTAGGGGTGGGGGTGGGTGGGTGGGGTAGGTTAGTACGAGGGGGTAGTTAGCATGGGGCTAAGCAGAAAGCTTATCTCCAAGCTTTGACAGATGAAGAAATAATGATTTATACACTGATGTTTTATTTCACTTTGACCTCATCATTTTCACGTCTCCTCAGCTTTTTGCCTACCCATCACACTGTAGCATTAGATTATAAAAGAAAAACCTACACCCACTCACTGCAGAGTTCTTGTGCAGACGTTTCGTTCATCACTTCTCTGCATTTTGGATAAAGTAAGTAAAGTAAAGTAAAGTAAGTTTTATTTATAGAGCACTTTTCACAGACAGAGTCACAAAGTGCTTTATCAATTCAAATCAGAATCAAATTAAGTTTACAGAGACCCAACAGAATCCTTCAGGAGCAAACACTTGTGATTGGTGACAGTGGCGAGGAAAAACTTCCCTTTAACAGCAGAAACCTCGAGCAGACCCAGGCTCCTGAAGGATGGCCGTCTGCCTTGACCAGTTGGGGTTAAAGAGAGAGAGAGAGAGTAAAGGAGGAGAAAAGAGAGAGCGATAGAGATATAGAGAGACTGGGGGGGGGGTGACACATGGAGTACGTTATGATGAATACATAGAGTGTAATCAGTCTGTGGTGGTCCTGGGTCAGGTGGGAGACTAAAAAGCCTTTTTAAACAGGAGGGTTTGGAGGTGTTTTTTGAAGCTCTCTACAGAGTCCATGGACCGTAGGTGTAGAGGCAGGTCATTCCATAGACGTGGTGCCACAGCTTTAAAAGACCTGTCACCGCGTGTGCTAAAACAGGTCCGTGGAACCATCAGCAGGTGCTGTCCTGAAGACCTCAAGCTACGAGTCGAGCTGTAGGGCTGGATCAGGGAAGCAATGTATGCAGGGGCCTGGCCATGTAGGGCCCGGAAAGTTAGCACAAGAACTTTGAAATGAAGACGATATAGAACAGGGAGCCAGTGGAGAGATTTAAGGATGGGAGTGATGTGGGTTCTCCTGTTTGTGCGGGTCAGGAGCCTGGCAGCAGAGTTCTGGACAAACTGTAGACGGGCCAGCTCCTTCTTGTTTAAGCATGTAAACAGGCTATTGCAGTAGTCTAATCGAGAAGATACGAAAGCGTGAACGATCATCTCGAGCTCATTTGTGGACACCAGGTGTCTACACCAGGTGTCCAGGACACCAGGACTAGGTGTTTGGAGTAGAATTCTAAAGACATGTCCTGGTCAAAGATGACACCCAGATTCCTCAGTTTTGTCTTTACCGAGGAACTCAGGTCTCCAGGGTGATGTTTGATCCCTGGGAAAATCAGGTGTAGTATCTGTTTTTATCAGTTACGTGCATTTACCCAGTGACTATACATTAAATACAGGGAGATGGAAAAGGGACGTCCTCCATCCACTCCATGCATCGACCTGGTGTTGCAGCACTTCCATGAATGGTGTAGTGCTTTTTAAGCCAGTGGCTCGTTGGTCTAGGGGTATGATTCTCGCTTAGGGTGCGAGAGGTCCCGGGTTCAAATCCCGGACGAGCCCTGCAGCTGTTTACATGAAAGGATGTCATTCTATATCAGCTTGTTTGGATGAGACCATTGGTCACTTATGATCAAATGGGGAGTTTAGTTGGTGGCTGATGTACCTTTGAGCAATGCATGTAGTTGATAAAAACCCAGTACTTCTTTCGTGGCAGATCCCATCCCCTCTATTTGAAATGAAATGAAATCTTTA
This sequence comes from Sphaeramia orbicularis, assembly GCF_902148855.1. Classification (NCBI taxonomy): domain Eukaryota; kingdom Metazoa; phylum Chordata; class Actinopteri; order Kurtiformes; family Apogonidae; genus Sphaeramia; species Sphaeramia orbicularis. The sequence goes on from NC_043966.1 coordinate 7,484,867, forward strand.
TTTCGAACATGTAGACAATAAAATAAAAACAAAAATCAACCAGCAAAATATAAGTACTGGTACATAAAGTGATGAATGAAACGTCTGCACAAGATTCTGTTGGGTTTCTGTAAATTGGCTTACAGTCTGGTTTAGACCAACTCTATATATAAAGTGTCATGAGATAACTTTTTTGTGATCTGGCGCTATATAAATAAATTTGATTGTTTGAGTGATTTAATTGGTTTTCCCCTGTAAGTCTGCCAAATGCATGAACATAAACATAAACATAAGCATAAACATAAATGATTGATAAGCAAACAAACCACAAAAAGAAATTAATAAATAATAATAATAATAATAATAATAATAATAATAATAAGATAAAGAAAACAAAGGAAATTGAATTATACATGCTTGAAAAGGAGTAGGAAGAAGTAAAAACTTATTTCATCTTTCTTATGTGATTTATCACCATTTACTATAATATTATCCTCTGTATTTTGCATTTTTCAGTGAAAGTCATGTATTTTTCCCTTTGTTTAAATCACTGATCATATAGATGTTCATAAAAATTCACACAAAAGTTAAGGGTTATCATATCGAAAACAGAGAAAACTGAAGAAAAAGTGACTTTTTCAGCAAAATCTGTCAATAACTGCACATAAACCAAGTGTGTCCATCCACTGTCACTGATGAGTTTTACTGGTGAATCAATGTTATTATGCAGCAACAATGTGCGCCTAAGGAAAAAGGTAAAGAAACAATTAAATAAAATGAAGGACAGAAGCAACATGTAACTTATTTTGTAAGACTACAAAATAAGTTACATGTTGCTTATATCAAAAAATTTCATATAAGCGGAAGTTACACAGCGACAACGTGCGCCTACGAAAAAAGGTAAACAAATAATGAAATAAAATCAAGGATAGAAGCAACATGTGAGCTATTTTGTACTCTTATTAGCTCCTCCCACATTAGAACTGCTAATGCTGACACTGTAGTTGTTGCCATGGTCACAAGACAAGTTTTGAGGTTGGAAGTTTTGAAAATGACGGGAAGTGTACGTTTTACGTCATAACATATGCACGTACTCCGAAAGAAATCAGATAATGGACTGAAACATGTAAACCAGGGTTTTTCAATTATCACATTTCTGAAGTGCATGTGAACGCATCGCATCTGATTACGGCGATTATCAGATTACTCCCAGTTATCGGATTTTTATGGTCGTGTAAACGGGCTCAATGTTGTAGGAGATGATGGTGTTTGGGTGGGGTGGGGTGGGGGTGGGGGTGGGGTTGCATGGAAATTCACCACTGACATACCATGCTGCTTGATATTGATTATACAGACTCTCTCTGATGGGGTCCCATCCTGCTGTAGAGGATGAAAACTCTGAAAATTCTAAAGTTAGTTTTTTAAAACTGAGAAAACTGAAGAAAAAGTGACTTTTTCCACAAAATATATCAATAACTAAACATAAACCAATCATCTCCATCCACTGTCATTGATCCAACTCCATGGGTTTTACTGGTGAATCAATGTTGTAGAAGATGACGGTGTTTCCATGGTAACTACGGAGCCTCTGAACGTCCAAATGGATCATATCTGATGACCATGAAAAGATGATAAACTGTATTTTACACCAATTATTTACATGTATTGATAGGATTAGTGGATGAACAGGTATTAAACAGTTTAGATCAGTGGATGGTTTTAGTCGACAGTGGATGTTTGGGTGTTTATGGGTTAAAATGGTCATTTCTTTTGCCTACTTATGTTTGAAATAAAGTTCAGCTGCAGCTTTAATGATATTTAAGAGTTAATGAAATGTTTCTTCCAATCTTTATATCCTCTGTGATGTAGCTAATGGTTATGTGTTGTTATCAATTTATGGGTTGTTGCTTTTTGGGTTGTATTCCTACACTGTAACAAATTACTGTAAAAAAAAAAAAAAAAAAACAGTAAATTTTGTACAGCATCATGCTGTTATTTGTAAATACAGTATAATGCTGTAAATAATGAGGTCTGTAAGGTGCAAATTTAAAACAGTAAGCTACTGCAAAATTTGACAGTATTCTACAGTATTTTCTTCAATTCCTTAACTGCTGTCCGCCCAGAACTGGTCTGAACAAAATCATCTGGCATCAAATCCCACCAGCTCATTTAGAAAAGATTCAATCGAACGAATGTTAACTATAGACTGTCTGCATCAAAGGTAAGTGGTTCTTTTCTACCAACACTGCCAGAACTCCATCCTGCTCCAGTTGTTCATTTATCAAGGTAATTGTGATTTTAGCAACGTAACTGTGGCATTTTGGGTTCATTAAACATTAAATTGCCTCCATAAACTGCGTTCACACCGGACGCAACTTGCACAGTATAACACGCATGATAATACTGCTTCATATTTCGGGGTGCTAACCGTATGTAGAAAACATGCAGCTAATTTAAGTTGACGCATACTTGCTAGCTGCGAAGTGGACACCGTTAAACTAAACAGTGTGTCAGTTTAACCCATAAAGACCCAGAGCGACTTTTGTGAAAGTTCCCAAATGAATTTTTGTCCATATTTAACCTTTCTTAAGTGATTTATCACCATATATCATAATATTATCCTCTATATTTTCCATTTTACTGTGACAATCAGGTATTTTCCAATATTTAATTTTTCTGATCATGTACTTTAATCATCATGATGAGATTACATTTGAGGATTTTTATATCAAAAACAGAGAAAACATAAGAAAAAAATGTACTTTTTCAGCAAATTTATCATTAATTGAAGATAACCCCAGTGTCTCCATCCACTGTGATTTGTCATGGGTCATGGGTTTTACTGGTGAATCAATGGTGTAGAAGATGACGGTGTTTCCATGGTAACTACAGAGCCTCTGAACGTCCAAATGGGTCATATCTGATGACCATGAAAAGATGAATAACTGTATTTTATGCCAATTAATTACATGTATTGATAGGATTAGTAGATCAGAAGGTATTAAACAGTTAAAGTCAGTAGATGCTTTTGGTCACCGGTGGCTGCTTGGGTCTTTATGGGTTAATGGTTATATGTAATAATGTCATCTCTTGTTTGAGCTTTTTCTAGCAATGTTCAAGATTTTGTATTTTAAAATGTAATCTGAAATGTTAAAATCCTAGCTTTTCGCTGTGTTATACCGTAAATATTACATTAAATATGTTTTACAGTTCATGTAAGAAGATAAATGTGACAAGATTGTGTCAAATCTTTACAAATGCTTACATTTGAATATATCGGGGAGTACTCTTCAGGTAAAGGAGAAGTGGGAACTAGAAATGAATGTTGTGATTGGGGACCAAGAATGGGAACAATTGTGTGAAAATGGACACAAACTGACTAGCAGCCCAACATGGAAAGAGTTTATTTGGAAAGTGAACGTTAGATATTTTAAAACCCCATTTATTATTTCTATGTTTGACAAAACTAAAACAAATTTATGCTGGAGACATTGTGGACAAATTGGAGATCACACACACATTTTTTGGGATTGTCCAAAACTTAAGTCTTTCTGGGAGGGAATTAGGGATGAACTTTCTAAAATACTACACACTTACATTGAATTTGACCCACTGATTTTTATCTTTGGAGTGCTCCCTGCTAATTTTTTAAATAAGGATAAAGAATATCTTTTGAAAATTCTTGTCTTGGTAACAAAAAAAATGATAACCGTATCCTGGTATAAACCACTTCCTCCAACAACAAATCAGTGGAAGGAAAGAATTGTGAGGGTCTATACCAGTGGTTCTTAACCTGGGTTCGATCGAACCCTAGGGGTTCGGTGAGTCAGTCTCAGGGGTTCGGCGGAGGTCAAGACACACACTCGACTCATTAGTCGGGTGTGTGTGTCGGGCTAGGTCCGTGTATGTAAACAAACGGCTTCGGAGACTCTTTCTCTGATTGACATCCAATATACGTGGTGTATTGTTGTTGCTTATAGCACTACAACACAATCTGGAAGTGTTTATAATCTCTTCCACTCGTCTGACGATTAATTATTTGAGTATTTTCCACATCGTTGTTATGACTTTTGCTACTTCCTGTTAACCACGGAGGCAGCCATGTGTAGGATTTGTTTACATTTTTCGGTCACCGCACTGGTCAGCTACAATCATGTGACAACTGACGCACCGTCGCGGATGGAGAAATCGTATTACGCTAAAGCCGAGCTAGTGCCATAATAAAACAACGATCACAAAAATACTGAAGGAGTATAACGAGAACTTTTTTTTTGATACACTATATGCAATTATCTTTTTTTTATGTCAAAATTGCGTGGTTCGGAAAGTTCAGAGCGAGATGAAATGAAAACCGGGTTGATCTGACGGCCTACACATACATATACACAACAGCAGAAGTCACACTGATTTGCAGTAAATATTCATTATTATTGTAGCCTGATTGAAATTAGGTGATGGGTGTGTGTTAAAATGTTCAAAATGATAAATAGCATAAATACAATAAGTTCATTATTGGAATACATAAGGTTAAAAATTAAAACCATTTCAGTGTGGTTGTATTAAAAAGGTCATGTCTTTGTGAAAAGGTATGGAATTTGTTGTAAGTTCATGCACTGTATTGGTTTTGTTCTTTGAACACAGTGATGTTAATGCACGGTTCATTTTGTGCACCAGTAAAACATATGCCGGTGTCTTGAATTTGAAAAAAATCGTATTGTATTTTTTAATAAAGAAGGGTTCGGTGAATGCGCATATGAAACTGGTGGGGTTCAGTACCGCCAACAAGGTTAAGAACCACTGGTCTATACAATGGAAAAATTAACAGCAAACCTAAACCTTACCACTGATTTGTTCAAGAAGAGGTGGAATCCTTTGATAACCCATTTGGATTTGATATTGTAGCATTTGAGAGTCTGGCGCTGGGGGGATATTATTTGTATTTTTATGTAATTATTAAAATAATTGTAGGCAGATATATTAGGTATGCAAATAAGACCTTGTAACAGTACACTGATTTGAGGTACCAGTTTGCCGAGAAGTTATGTTTATTTGTTTTTTTGTTTGTTTTTTTTTATTTTTTTATTTTTTTTTTATGTTATAAAAGATATGTAGCTTTCTACATTAAGAATATGTAAGGATTATACATATTGTAAAGCTTGAAATATGAATAAAACTTTGTTCAAAAAAAAAAAATGTTTTACAGTAATATATTGTTTCTTGGAATACAGTAGTTACTGTAAAATGCAGCAACTGTGGCTAACAGTATTTTACTGTAAAAGGTACATTATATACAGCCCAGTACCATAATACTTTTTACAGTAAGAAACTGTAGTTGTAGATTACAGCAGAGATACTGTAGAATAACAGTAACATGCTGGCAACTCTAGCTGCCAGTATTTTACTGTTATTTAACGGTAAAATTTCTTACAGTGTAGACCTATATTTTTACAGGAAAAACGTCTTGGTGTCTATCCGACGACTGCAGCTGGTCCAGAATGCTGCAGCTCCAGTCCTCACTAAGACCAAGAGAGTGGACCACATCAGTCCAGTTCTGAGGCCTCTACACTGGCTCCCTGTCTCTCAGAGAATAGACTTTAAAATTCTCTTGCTAACATATAAAGCACTGAATGGTTTAGGCCTAAAACACATCAGAGACCTTCTAGTCCAGTATGAACCATCCAGACCACTCAGGTCATCTGGTGCAGGTCTGCTCTGTGTTCCCAAAGTCAGAACTAAACATGGAGAATCAGCGTTCAGTTTCTATGCTCTGTATATCTGGAACAAACTACCAGAAAATATCAGGTCTGCTGAGAGTCTGAGTTCTTTTAAGTCCAGGTTAAAGACTCACCTGTTCACTGCTGCCGCTGACCAAAAGGATTTGGACTTTTTAAATTTTATATTCTCTTTTGAAACTCTGCACTGCAACTTTTACTTTAATATGTGTGTTTTTGTTTTTTTGTTTTTTTGTTTGTTTTTTTGGATTTTATGTCTTGTTTTCTTACTTGGTGTTTTTAACCCTTTCATGCATACTGGTCACTACAGTGGACAGCTATTCTACAGCTGTTCTCTTATACAAGGTGGGGAAGCAAAATTTACAATATTTTGAGGCAGGGATTGAAAGTCAGTGTATGACCAATTAGTTTATTGAAAGTCAAGAGAATTTATTTGCCACAAGAAAATGTCCATAATAGAAAATGTTTTTATTCTATGTGTCCTCCTTCTTTCTCAATAACTGTCTTCACACGCTTCCTGAAACTTGTGCAAGTGTTCCTCAAATATTGGGGTGACAACTTCTCCCATTCTTCTTTAATAGTATCTTCCAGACTTTCTGGTAATAGTTTTGCTCATAGTCATTCTCTTCTTTCCATTATAAACAGTCTTTATGGACACTCCAACTATTTTTGAAATCTCCTTTGGTGTGACGAGTGCATTCAGCAAATCACACACTCTTTGACGTTTGCTTTCCTGATTACTCATATGGGCAAAAGTTTCTGAAAAGGTATGGATAATAGTGTTAGGTATGATTATGACATCACTATATGTTTGGTTTCAAAACAATTGACGTAGTGCCTGCTGAGAAAAAACAACTAAATGTTCATTGTAAATTTTGCTTCCCCACCCTGTATATTCATGGATTTTTTTTTTTTTTTTACACATATCTTTATTAAAGTTTTAAGACACTACATATCTTTTCTGACATGAATTGGTAACATTGTGTAGATCTCCTCTGAGCATAAATCCCCAGAATCACAAGCCCTCCCCATACTTTTCATACAATTTATCAGTAAATACATGTTTCTGTGCGTCAAAAATTAAACGTGTGGTGTCCAGCTGAGTGGACATTTTTGCAACTTCATGAAAAATAGGTTCATAAGATTTTTTTTTTTCATTATTATTTTTTTAATGTATATTTTTTTTAATTTTTTTAATTTTTTATGTATTTTTCAGAAGAAAATTTTCAATCACATTGTTTTTTTCATGCCTAAAGACGAATAAAAACACTCAGGAAAAATTTTGATTAAGGTTCTCATAATTCGTGCATGAAAGGGTTAATCACCTTTTACATGTTTCTTTTATAATGTTTTAAATGTCTTTCTTTTTCCCTGTCGTTGTATTTCAATGTCCTG